>NC_056744.1:439870725-440053222 GCF_019279795.1 Protopterus annectens | reverse complement strand
GAATTTGAAACAATCAACAGTATTGTTAATAAACACAAAAAAAATCCCTTAAAATATCTTCAGTGCCAGTCCAAATCATAAAAATGTTATCCAAAAATCTCGTAAAATATTTTATAAATTGCATGTATTTTGATTTAAAAATATATTGATCTTCCCAGAATGACATCATATAATTTGCATATATTGGGGCACACTCCGCACCCATGGGTGCGGGGCACACTCCGCACCCATGGCAACACCTTTTACTTAACAATAATATTGACCCTCAAATTTTATAAAATTGTTTCTCAAAACCATTTCCATAAGGGCTATATAGGCATTTATGTTGTCTTGATCATACAAGCCTGTTACTTGTAACTATGTTTCCAACCATTTTAGGCCATCATCCTGAGGTATAACTGAAAAAAGATTGCACACATCAATAGTGACTAAAATCATATTTTCATCAAATAATAACCCATTTAGATTTTCTAGAAATTCCCATGAGTCTTTACATATGTATTTAAAATGTTGCAATCCTTTTTTTAGATGATGGTCTAAATTTTAAATCCTTAAGCCCCTTATGTATTTTGGGCAAACCAAAAATGGTAGCTATAACAGGAAACTAATTTTTCATGTATTTATATGAATCCAAATCGATTTGCCCTTCCAATAACATATCATCCAGAGCAATGTCCAATCTACGATGTGCAATATTAATTTCATTAACTGAAACCTCTTTATAGGTATCACTCATAAGGAGTGTATTTATATAATCAGAATAATCCACACAATCCATGACCACTAGCCCATGCCCCTTGTCAGGTTTCATATAACGTACTTCACCATCTGCCATAATGTCATTCAACAACTTTTTTTTCTTTGTCAGTTAAATTATCACCCATACCACAGCAATTATTCTTGTAAATTTCCCTCACATCCATTTCACAGGCTTTTTCAAAGAAACCAATAATATTGCATAGGGGAGGATTAAAAGTACTAGATCTAGTTAACCTTGAAGTATCCATCATGTCATAAGTACTCACATTATTACCAATATTATTATCAAACCATACCTGAAGATTTAATTTCCTGGTAAACATTTTTATATCTAAAATAGTCTCCGCTACTTTACCTCTTCTACTAGGTACAAAAGTGTACCCTTTTGCGAACAAATCAGCAATGAGGGTATCAATATTTTTCTTTGAATAATTATAAACCTTAAAGTCACCTCTAGAATTAAAAATAATTTGGGGTAAACAACCTTCCGTATTAACAACGCTACATGCAACACTATCTGAAAGTTCAAAACCAAAACTATCATGATGTCCATCCAAAGCAACAAAATTTACATTACAAACATCAATAACTGAGTAACTATTACTTGCATCCATAAGAACAGACATATTTTGATTCACGTTGTTACAAATAGTTCGTGAATCAACCAAGGAAGAATGCCCCAAAATGGAAGCATCAAAAATGTCTGCATTAATATTGCAGTCAACTTCCTCAGTCAAATTACCTTCAATATAGAATATGGCCATGTCCATCACCTCGTCCTCTGAAAACCCCCTCAATTCGACTGCTTCGGTTGAGCACCCTGACTCACAAAGTCCCTGGGCTTTAGTGTAAACATTGCTGAGCAGAAAAGGCCCTCCCCTGGACACAAACACGCTTATCATTTCTTGAACCAGCTAAGCACAGCTAAGCAGTCTCAGACACACTTCCTTGCTTAGCTGTGCTTAGCTGAGCGCAAATAGGAGCCGCAGAGCACCAATGTGCTTACACCAAGCATGACACACTCCCTTTTCCTGTCAGCTACTTCTGCTTACACCACCGCATTACATGGTTAGGTACCTGCAGACACAGTCTCCCATTTTGCTATTCAATAAATTTAGCACATTTACATACCCCTACTGGCTTATACCCTAGTTACATCACTATTATGAGTCTGCATGCAGCCCACTATAATGGCAAAATTCATGTTTCACATTTAATTGACTTTTTACTGATTTTTAAAAATTTACTGCATGATCTTGTTTGCGTGCCACTGGGCTCCGCTTAAATGAACGAAATCGGCTTAATAAAAACTTTTGATTTCTGCAGTTTTAAAACACTTTGACATGCCAATGGCCATAGTTTTGGCCATTGGCATGCCTAATAAACATAATACATGCTTTACTTTGAGCTGTCATGCCCCCATTTTGATTTTTGCAGAAATGTACATGGTTACTAACCGAATACATTTCTGCTGTCGACATGGCTCCAACATGGATTCGTGTCTGCTTGCTGGATGGCAAATTCACCTCACTTGCATGGTTTTTACCAGCAAATGAGGTGATTTGCATTATTCCATCGCATCCATGCCAGAATTATGCTGGAAGGCTTGTGCATGCCCCCAGCCTTGTTTACTGGATCGCACTGGCTCCAAACTCTGTGTTTGAGCCATGCCACTATGCTTGCACAGAGATTAGCTCAGTGTAAACTTTATTAAATCCTGGGGATGTTCATTCATATTACGATTTGTTTTTGACACACAAACCAGATGAAGTTTTTATTTGGTATGAAAGTGACTTTTGTTAAATGTTGTATACTTATTAATATTTATTCAGGCAGATGTCTAGTGGTAGATCTTTTTGTTAGACAGTCATTTTTTTTTAGTTAGTTTCTTAACTAATAACGTTTTGGATTAGATGGTTAGCCTATATAAAGTGTTAATAAACTGGTCATACAGTGTAATTTGTCTCTAGCTTTTCAGTTTCAGTTTTAGGTAGCACAGTCTGTGTTTACACTATGATGTTAAGAGGGAAGGGGGGATTGACTAAAGGAATTATTTTATTGCTCTTAACAAAACCACTCTCTGTAACTACATATTTGCTCCAAACAACCTGATTATATATAAATAAGGAATGTTTTTGATGCTCTTCATTATACTCATCTAGGATCGCTTGTTTGTGTGTTTCAATAAAGGATATTTAATTTTTAACTCAGCTGTGGACTACCTACTATTTTCTATTTGATTATTTTATAGCACATATTTTACAGTAATATTTTACAGTATGATTTTTATTTCGGGAAATAAATGCATAACATAATTCAGGAAGTGAACATCACACCCTCCAAACTGGGAAGTTTCTTCTTGTTTTTTTTTTTGTTTTTTTTTTTTAGAAAATCCCAGTACCAGTACCTGGAAATCCAAGGGATGAAGGTGCTAGGTCCAAATAGCAAGTACCACTTAATTTTTCTCACATGTAGTTTCGCTAGTGATATCGTGAGGATCAGTGATACCATGAGGAACTCTCCTGCAGAGGCTACCAGGAGCGGCTCATGTATAAGACTGCAGGACTGCATCCCCCCCAGCTGTGGAAAGTAAACAATAAAAAATGGAAAGAAAACAAAACTTTTTGTCGAGTCCCAGAACAACTCGCGCATGGGTGATTTAGACTGGGAACTCACACATGCGAGTTTCACAGATTGGGAACTCCAGACTGCTTTGTCAGCAGTCCGGATAGGAAGAAAGGCCATCTCTGCCCTGCAACCCAGAAGTCCCATGACCACACAGAATGGACGACATCTGAACTGCAACATCCACAGGTTGGAGCCTGCTCTCACAGGGAAACTGTTACCGGAGCTGTGCGGGACTGTAGATGGACCATGGAGACTGTTACTGGAGCCTTCTCTCTCAGCACAGGTAGGAAACTGAAACAAAAGGTGTGTGTGTGTGTGTGTGTGTGTGTGTGTGTGTGTGTGTGTGTGTGTGTGTGTGTGTGTGTGTGTGTGTGTGTGTGTGTGATGCCTCAAATGCTATATGGTGGTAGGTAGAGAACAGGCTTGAACCCAGTATCTTGGGCCCAGGTGGCAAGAGCCTGAATTCCCTACCCACCACCATTTGTAAAAGCATTGCAGATTTTTCCCTCATACTTGTTCTGTTCCTCATAAAATCTGTGGTTTCTGTATTTTTGTGTCCATACAAAGCCAGCAGTGCATTGGTGCAGTGGTCACATTGTTGCCTGATAGCTACAGGTTCTCTGGTTTAACTCTTGGCAGGGGTGCCTTCTGTGTGGAGTCTGCATGTCCTTCCTGTGTTTATGTGAGTTTCATCTGGTGTTCTCCCATCTTACAAAGACATGTGTCTGTCTGGAGTGTTTCTCCCTGGGCCTCTGCTGAAAATTGGCTTTTGTTACAAGTCAGACTTTCCTGGTTAACAAATGTTAAATAAAATGACAAGCATTTGAATTTCAAACTTCATATTCTTCAGAAAGTACATGGTAACACAAAAGCTTTTATTCTAGCAATTTTCTAAGTTTATGATGGATATTTGAAATTTGTCCCTATTTTGGGACTGTATTCCCCAATTATTGGCTTTGTCCAGGTTTTTTTGTGCTAAGGTTGAGAGCTATGGTAAGAACTGAATTCACTGAATATGTTTGGGGGCTGTATTCCCCCATTACTGGCTTTGTTCGGGTGTTTTTTGTTAAGAGGTTGAGAGCTATAGTGAGTACTGAATTCACTGAATATGTCTGGGGGCTGTATTTCCCCATTACTTGCTTTGTCCACGTGTTTTTTGCTAAGAGGTTGAGAGCTTTGGTGAGAAATGAATTCACTGAATATGTTTTGGGGCTGTATCCCCCCATTATTGGCTTTGTTCAGGTGTTTTGTGCTAAGAGGTTGACATCTATGGTGAGAATTGAATTCACTAAATGGTAGCCATTTAAGTTTCAGTCTTCCTCTCTTTCACAAAAAAGCTGGTTTGGCATAGTGGTATGTTGCTCTGACTGTTTTGCACAGGGTTCTAGGTTCAAGACTTGGCAGTGAAATGTATGGTGGTAACACAGCATTTTATTCTAGCAACTTTCCAACATTATACAAGTAATGTTTAAAATGTGTCCCTGGCTTTTGGGTCTTTGTCCCCCCCCCCCACCCATAAATTTTGGCTTTTTCCAGATTTCTTGTGCTGCAAAGTTCAGAGATAAAGCTAAGTGAGTAGATCTTAAAAGGAGCTGAGAGCTGCAGGGGAGCAAAAGTTTAGTGCTGCTTATGCTGAGTCGGCTTCCATTGTTAATAGCACAACAGATAGTGTACTTGCTTTTGATGCAGAAGGCTGTGGGTTCTACTCCAACAGTAAATAGATGCATTGCTGATATTGTACTGTGTTGCAAAGGGGGTGGATGCTGCACTCCTTTTTGGCAAAGATACCTAGTAACTATGAACCTGTTATCAGTTTGTCATCCATTCCCTACTGCAATATTACTAGCTTATCATTTTTTAGTGTAAGAGGCAATTTATTCCTCAAGGGCAACAAGCACTTTATTTGTAGATGAAACAATGAAATATAAAGTTGTTTGCTAGCAGCAACCTCTTCATTAGTTACAGATCTCTTTAATGTGGATTTATTTAGATGACTTTTACTTCTTCAGAGATTGTGCATATGTAGTGATACTGGTGGACTGTAGAAGTTTCAGTAGACTTTTATGATGGAAATGTTCTGAATTGGGCAGTTTTGTCATTATTAGTGCATGCATTTTGTTTCATTGTTTACTGGAAAAATTTCATAACAATAAATTTAAAACACCCTCTAAAACTGTACTGTATTGTACAAGAAATATAATTTAATACAATCAGGAAGGTGTGTGAAAGAACCTGTGTATGTTTTGTGTGCAAGGGGCCTGTGATTTGAAAACAGCCCAAACTCAAAGTTAATCTTTATCTGCCACTGGCGAAAAGGTATTTTCTTTGAATGTGGATTTCAATGCTGTTTCAATGAATGTGAGTTTCAAGGGCAGAGAAGTTTTAATGCTAAGTCTGTTTTCATTGTGAGACTGCATTGCTTAGTTTAGCAGATATCAATTAGTGTTTGCGTCGGGGCGGCCACGGTGGTACAGCAGTTAGCGTTGTCACCTCACAGCAAGAGGTTCTCCGGTTCGATTCTCGGCTGGGGTGCCTTCTATGCGGAGTCTGCTTGTCCTCCCTGTGGTTGCGTGGGTTTCCTCCAGGTGCTCAGGTTTCCTCCCACATCCCAAAGACATGCAGTAGGTGGATTGGAACACTAAACTGGCCTTAGGTGTGAGTGTGTGCGTGTGTGTGTGCCTTCTGTGGAAGGTTGGGTGCCGGGCTGGCAACTTGACACTGTAAAACTCCACTGCCAATTATGAGCAGACAGATGATCCGCTGTGGCGACCCCTAACCGGGAAAAGCCGAAAGAAGAAGAAGAAATTAGTGTTTGCACCGTAAAATGCAAAATAAAACTTTCAAATGAAGTCCAAATCATCGCAGAAGTAAAGCAGTATGTGCATTAGTGTTTATGGTAAATGGGGTGAAATAGCCAAGTAATGGTTCATTGGAATGGCTGCAGGGGGTGAGGCTCCATTCGACCATGATTCTGTGGGGGGGGGGCAGCAAACTTAAAGACAGCCCCAGCTGAACTATACCTCTCAACTGTCCAGATTTTTGCAGAATGAATAGATTTTTGCTTCTTATTTTTGGTTTGTTCCTCATAAAATTTGTGGTTTTCTGGCAAATCATTCAGGAATGAAGTCACTAAATAACGACAGACATTGAGTTTCAGACTTCATAACCTTCAGAAAAATGCATGCTAAAACAAGACATGTTATTCTATCAACTGTCTCAGTTTATACAAGAGCAATTTTTAGTACTGTTTATATGTTCCCCCAATATATTTGGACTTGTCCAGATTTCCTGCATTAACAGGTTGAGAGGTAAGTGCAAATAAAATGCTTTATAGAATTAGGCATATCCAAACCTCTCAACTGTCCCCGGTTTTGTCTCAAAATGTTGTTCTTCCCCTAATAATCCCTCCGAAAAATGGCAATTTTGGAAGAAAACATGGAGGGTTTACAATTAATAAATAACTGTAATAATCAGAGTTATAGATTACTTTTATTTCAGAAATGCATGTAGATTCTTTTATTTTGTCAGCTGCTCAAGTTAGCAGTACTAATATTAAAAAGTGTCCCTTCTTTGACAGGTTCCCAGCTGTACTGTGTGGCTATTTTATATTTTTGCATCACATTTTGGTCCATTTTTCATAAAATTCCATTTTTTGGCAAATTAGTGGCAAATCATTAAACACTGAAGTTAGAAAATAATGACAGACATTTCAGTTTTACATTTCATATGCTTCAGAAAATTCATACTAATGCAAGACCTACTATTATATTATCTTTCTAAGTTTATAAGAGCAATATTTAAAAATTGTCCTTATTTTTGGGCCTTTGTCCCACTTCTATGTATGGCTTTGCCCAGATTTCTTGCTCTGAGGTTGAGAGGTATGACAAATGTGTCAGGGCCATCACAGTCAGACAGAGACATTTCAAATTGTGACATACTTGTTGCACCCCACTTCCCCATGTAGTGCCTCTGGATGTGTCCAAGCAAGGCAAGGAGCAGTTATGCAGTGTAAATGTGCAAAATATCCCCCCATCCAAGGTAGACACAAGTACTACAGTGTCTTTTCATCTGTCCTTGATTTTGCAGAATGTACTGGTTTCTGTCATATTTTTATACTGCTGATTTATGCTTATTATTATTCAGAAAGTGCCTGTTGCTCTTTGTTTAAGTAACAATGCGTTAATGACCATCAGGCAAGCTTATCTGAGATTGTAAGATGCAAGTAAGTTTTAATAAGCATACTATTAAAGAACTGCCAACATTGAAAGCCTTTCTGTTGTTGCCATGCAGAGAATACTTACATAACTAGATAACGTATAAGCCTTGGGTATTGAAATGCATATGACTGTATTTGCAATAAAGGACAGGATTACATTATTTTAAGAAGCTCATTACATTTGTTGGAGACTTGCAGTCATCTTTGCAGGCTTTACCTGCAAACTAAACAGAATGCCAATCTATCATGTGTGGTCCATAACCTGTGCAGTAATCCTTTATGCAATGTATGTTGAGCTTGTTTCTTGTTTGCTTTTCATTTTTTACTTTGATCATGTTTTCCCCATGAAACAAGTAGATAGTTGTTGTCAGGCAACAGGTCTTTTTTGGATAAGAAACATTTTTACAAGTGGGGGTATCACAGAGATTGCTACTTTCAGCATGTTACTAGGTATTTTAATAAAGTTGAATATAAATTATAATTAGAACTGCAGTGCAAGGAGAAGTGGTTTGAGTTGAGTGCTGCTTGGTTTTCTTATACTTGATTTTGACTGGCATTCCAGTAATGTATTTAAAAAGTAATTTATTTTTTCATGCATCACAACTTTTTTGTTTCCATCTAGATAGTAAGTAAGCTGTCATGCAGCCAATGCACTGAAATATTTTTTTCTTCTCCACTTCATTTTGTCTTGATTGGACTCTCATAACGATGGTTTGGCACCCAGAACAGCGTATTTAATTAAAGTTACAGTTTTTGTGGTTTTGAGCATAGCTCCTCCCCTTTCTAGTTGGCCACACCCATTCCAATTGACCTACACCCATTCAGCTGTCTCCTGCAGCCCACCATTGATTTGAAGTCACCAGCCGCCACTGGAAGCCACATCTAAAAAAAGAGAAATATATATCAGAACTTTGTCTTCTGGCAGGAAAGCCATCCTTTTTAATGTGTCTATCAAGCACATCAGGGAAACAATTCATTGAAGGGGTCCCCAAATGGGGCTTATCTGAGCAGTAGGCCTAAAAATCAGCACTGGATCCTGTGAAGATTAAGAGTTCTTTCTATTTTCTTCTTTCAATAGCAGAAAATCACTGAGTACTCACTTCCTTTGACTGCTGTAAACTTCCCTCTCAGGATACACTCAGTCAGTTAGCTGTCAGAGGAAGAGAGGAGAGGAGTCTGAGCTTCTGAAAGCTGTCCAGAACTGGGTTACCTTGGCAGATAACCCAAGATATCAATAAGGCAGTGAGAATGACGAACATCAACATTTTAGAAAAGAGGGCAGTCCTTACCTTGCAGGCATTCCAAGACTTGCTCTCATCAGGTGGCATTTTCATCCACACTAACACTATGCCTGTGGTTTGATACACTAACAAGCATGTGAGAATGCATTCTTATCATGAAGCCATGAGAGTTTGGGAAATGACCTTTGCATCCGGTCTGTTTCTAACTGCTAGCCACAAGCTGACCAAGCAAGTCAATCATTAACAGATAGACCCAGCATGACTGTGGGTGCCTCATGAGCATTGTCTTAGTCCATCAAACTCCAGAACTCTGTTCCAGTATTGGGGAAGCTTTGCTGCAGCCCATTTGTAATCCCTGGCCAATTCAAAATGCAGTAAATTCTTTTCACTTATTCCTCCCTTAAGAGATACTTTCAGAGATGTACTCATACTGATGTCGTCCCAAAGTCTCCTTTCTGCTTTTCCCCATTTCCCTTTATTCCCATGTTCCCAGAGAAAGTGAAATTGTTCAAGTCCAAGGCCATTTTGATAGCCCCATTTTGAACCTGTCAGATATGGTTCCTTGTGCTATGGCCTCACCTCCTACACATGCCTCTACATCTGAAGCCATTAAGGATGTTTCCGCCTTAGAAATAACAAACCTGACCAGCACTTGATACATGATGTTTGAATGAATTACAGTTATTCATTAGGCAATTAAACGCATCTCATTACAAAAGGAGAGCAGTATAACAGACCAGTTTCAGCGTAATAGCCTTCATCAGTGTTTGAAGAATAATCAAGTCACACTACTCAATAAATACTAACACATGCATTAGCAGACAAACTGTCATTCAATAATTATAAATGCTCATTAAGACCAGATAAAAGTAACCCACCTAGTCTGATTACCCAATTTTTCTCCTTTTTATCCAAAATGTTGTGCCATCCTGCTTTATTATTCATGTCTCCCTGAATTTTATCAATCATAACAAACATAAAATTTGCAGTAGAATGTCTGATAGTATGTTTATACAAGGCATTGGATATACGTTTATTCCTAATGTCACTCAGATGTTCTGTAATACGCATTCTGAATGGACATGAAGTTTGTCTCACATAAAAAGCAGAATATGTACATGTAGCTAAATATATAATCCAATCTGTACTGCAGTTGCCAAATACATTAATATCATAAACCTTAGAGGTATTAATACTTGTAAACTGCTTACTTTTCAAAACCGATTTACACAATGTGCAATGACCACATGGAATACAACCCAGCAAAATACCCTCACCTATCATAGTTTGATGTGGGGTAATATAACTAAATTTCCTGTTGTAATGATTAAATAAATCACCCAACATTTTTACTCTTCTAAATGAGAAAAAACATCTAAATGTCAAAATATTACACAACTTGTCATCTCATAACAGAATATTCCAATGTTTCTGTATTAAATCCATAAACAAGGATGTATTACGACCATAACTAGTAATCAATATGATGACACTCTCACCCCTAAATTCCTTATTTTTGTATTGTAATAGTTGAGATCTATCTTGATTTTGTACAAAATTCTAATTTGGGTTATATGGTTCATATTATAACCCCAGTGACAAAATCTAGTAACCATGTCTATTTGCTGTTGTTCAAAAACTTGATCAGATGAACAAATCCTCCAAATACGTAAAAACTGACTTGAGGATGTTACGTATGATGTGTTTGGGGTGACAACTAGAGGCATGTAACATAGTATTAAATTGGGGTTATTTGCCGCAAACATTCATATCTAAAGTACCATCAACTCTCCTGGTAATGTCAACACCGAAGAACAAAGTCTGATTAGCATCATATTTGATGGCAGATTCAATGCCTCATTTGCTCTCATTCAAATAGTGAACAAATTCATTCAAATAATTCAAATCTGACCTCCATACCATCCAACAATTGTCTAAACACCTTTGCCATATATCTATCTCATCTAGAAACAAATTGTGACTAATGTCATAAATAATCTGTTCTTCCAGGTAGCCCATGAAAAGGTCAACATAAACAGGGCAAACGATGCCCCCATAGCTGTACCCTTCAATTGTAAATAACACTCACCATTAAAATAAAAAACATTTTTATTAAGGATGTTTTGAAGATCATGTTTCTGTCTTACCCAGCTAGCAAGCATCATCTGGGCATTCACTTCCCACATCTAACCACTTCTATGTCTGACGATGGCCAGGGACTCTGCATACCAAAATCAGGTGGTACAAATCATGTCTTTTGCCCACAGACCTGCCCACTACAAAGTCTTACTGAAACAAGTGGACACGATTTTCTGTTTGGGTACTTGATTGGGATATTGAACCTTTCATGGCTCTGGTTCTAGATGTTCGAGATTATCTTTCCTGCAATTTTGATTTTGGTCCTACTTCTTCTACTGTTAAGGTTCATTTGTGTACCATCTACATTTTAACCAACATGCTAATTCTCTTTCTCTAGCTTCCCTAAAAGCTTACAAAACTTTTCTCAATACTCCTTTTTCTCTTTGAGGTAACTGGAAACATATTTTATGGGAGTGTAATGAGCTGGCTGACTTCAAAGATTCCCTGCAGACTGCTCTGTCAGAGACGCTGGGTGAGCAAATTGGAGTGACTAGGGAAATGATTTTTTGAGCTAAGATATAGAGCTGGAATCGCCTAGACAAAGTAATGCCTTGCTGAGTCTAATTATGATGGCTGCCCAAAAAAGCAATAACTAGAAAATGGAAATCAAAGTCTAAACCAACTTTACTGGAAGTAACAAAGATAGTAACAGAGATAAAACAACTGGAACTGGGATCTTTAGAAAAGGGTAGGAGTAGATTACACAGGAAAAAAATGGGAAATGTGGGACCACTATATGCAGAGGAGGAGCAATGTTTAAAAGAAGACAGGATCTGAATGAGCTATGCAATGGTTGACTGACAATGACTGGATGTATTAAAAGTGATTTATAATGTTTGCAGCTACAGTTGTGTTGGCACGGTTTGTAAGGTATAATGTCTGCAACTGAGACTGTGCCGCTATAATTTATTTTCATTTATATAAATGTAAGATTGTCTGTCACACATGATAATTTAATAAAGATGTTTCTTGTAAAAAAAAGACTGCTTTTCCTCTTCAACCTCCTCTAAAACAACATGTGCTTCCATGGGATTTGTATTTTATATTCAAAAGTTTAACAGACTCTCCTACTGAACCCAGATTTTACCAGACCTAGATGTCCTTTCTTAACATTTTTAGCTGTTACCTTTGCTATATGGATATCTGAACTTCAGGTCTTATCCGTTAATTCTATATTATCTGGTATTCTACTGATATATAGTATCCAACCCTTTCCAAAAAGCCACTTACGAAGCCAAGACTCTATTAGAATGGGTTTTAGCCCTGCCTAGATAGTTTTGTTGTAGTGAGTACAACAAAGGTAATAACCTTTGACAAACATTTTAAACAGTCTGTTTTGACATAGGCCTTCTCTTCTTCTTACCTTCACAACACAGGAACAATTGACCTGAAGATCTGAAAGATATAGTTCTGTAATGATAGTACCTGAGTTGACTGTGGACATCCAAAGTATGGAGTAGCATTTCCCCTTCATTTTTAGGTTCAGGAAAGAAAATGGGGTGAGGAATAGTTTGGCTTAATGTAAACTATGATACCATTTTAGGCATAAAAGGATTAGTTCTCAGAGAAACCCTGCCTCTGTGGAAAACAAGACAGGGTTGTCTCACCATAACAGCTTGCAACTCAGATACTCTTCTTGCAGAGGACAGAACTCTTAGTTATGTACTTACCATAACGATAGATGTATGTGATCCATCTCGCCTACATTCATTACTGATGGGCTTGGAGCTGAGAATCGGTTCCGACTCGGCAGCTATAACAAGCATGAAGTCTCTCATTGGCTGGGCCAACCCTGTATCCCAGGATGCACCACACCCAAACCCCCAGATCTTGTTTGCCCCAACACATTCTTCCACCAACAGAAACCAGAAAGAGAAAACTGTAAGAGGAGAGAAAAAATAACATCCTTAGTGGAATCTAGGAATATTTGTCTCCTCCAAGTCCAACAGGTTGGGAGAAGGAGGGTGGGTACGTAAGAATGTAGGCGAGATGAATCACATACATCTATCGCTATGGTAAGTACATAACTAAGAGATGTAATGTGATCCTGTCTTGCCTACATTCATTACTGATGGGACAGCGTCCCTAGCACCTGAATCCTGGGGGACTCACTGGAAAACACTCCTGAGCACTGTGGAACCAAAGGAAGCCTGACCTTTAGATGCCACATCCAATTTGTATTGAGAAATAAAGGTATGTGGAGAAGTCCAAGTAGCCGCTGCACATATCTCATCCACAGACAGCCTAGCATGAAAAGCCACTGAAGTTGCCATAGCCCTAGTAGAATGCGCCTTCACTGGAAAGGGAAGATCCCTACTTGTCAATGTATAAATGAAGGAGATGCAATCCCTAATCCACTTAGCGATGGTGGACTTAGTTACAGATCTGCCAGTTCTGTTGTCCGAAAAAGACACAAACAACTGATCCGATTTCCTCCCTGTTGTGTCCTATTCAAATAAAACCTCAATTGTCTATGTACATCCAACTGATGAAATATGTATTCTGCTTTGTTGGAGAATTGTGGGAAAAAGACCGGCAGCTCAATAGACTGTTGAAGGCAAAAGACAGAAGAGACCTTAGGGAGAAAGGAAGGGTTTAGTCTCAGAGATACTCTGTCCTTATGAAAAATCAAATAAGGAGGTTTGACAGAAAGGGCTTGAAGCTCCGAAACCCTTCTGGCTGAAGTAATGGCTACCAAAAAAGCAGTCTTCCATGATAAGAATTTTAATTCGCAAGTGGCTGCCGGCTCAAAGGGAGGAGACGTTAAGGCTCCGAGCACCATATTTAAGTCCCATGGTAGAACGGGTTGTGAAACCAGGGGGCGAATCACCCAGGCTCCTTTCAGAAAGGCTTTACATAGCCTATGACCCATGAGGGAAGGTTCATGAGAAACGTGATAATTAGAGATCGCCATCAGTTGAACCTTTATAGTGGAGACAGGGTTACCCTGTCTAAAAAGTGTTGCCAAAAATTCTAAGACCTCTGATACAGGGGCTGTAAGGGGATTAAGATCACGCTGCTCGGCCCAAATTGCAAATCTCTTCCATTTACTAGAGTATATCTTCCTAGTAGAAGACTTGTGAGAAGAGGACAGAATCTGTACCACTTCTGGGGTACGAGTATGTTGTCTGACTAAGGCAGGAAGTGGAGCAGCCAAGCAGCAAATTTGAGAGTTCGGAGGGATGGATGGGGCTGCCCTGACTGATGAGTCAATAGGTCTGGAGCTGGGTCCAGAATCCAAGCACCATCCACCGCATACTTCCGAAGGAAGGGGAACCAAACTTGATGGGGCCAGTGTGGTGCGATCAGAATCATGCTGCTTCCCAAACAAATTTCCTTCTGAATCTTTCTTGGCAGAAGAGGGATTGGAGGGAAGGTGTAGAGCAGACCGGAGGGCCAACTGTGGACTAGAGCATCCCTGGGTGACTCCCCCTGTGGAGGGATCAGAGTGAAAAAATTGCTGCATTTTGCATTTAGGGGACTGGCAAAAAGGTCACAACAGGTAGGACCCCACTTGGAGAAAATTTGAGCAGCCACTCGATCGTTCAGGGACTACTCATGAGGCATCAGAATAGCTCTGCTCAGCCTGTCTGCTATCACGTTGGACTTCCCCAGAATGTGCGTTGTCACAAGAAACCGCCGGGAAGCGATCACCCAGTTCCACACTCTCATGGCTTCCCTGCAAAGGGGATAGGACTTGGTTCCCCCCTGTTTGTTCAGATACCAGACAATCGACATATTGTTGGAAAGAATCACAATAGTTCTTAGTTTTTAGTGCTGCTTGATCCCATTGACTCGGTGGAACGTCCGGGATTCTCTGACGATGGGGAAGAATGGATAAGGGGAATGGTATAACCTCCGGTGATGATTCAAAGCACCCATCGGTCCTGAGTGATGGACTCCCAGGCCTGAAGATGCTCCGAAAAACGACCCCTGACTGGCTCCGGAGATGCACAGTCGGGTAATCCCGCAGGGACATTGGAAGGAGGAACCACGAAAGGATTCACGGTCTCCTGTATTGTGGGGGCCTCCGCCACCTCTAGGGCGATGTCTTCCGGAGTAATTCCCCCTCCTCTGCCTCTGGAGGGGGGGTCACTCTGATGGGCAGGGGAAGACTTTTGAGACTTTCTGAACCACATTTTTCCTCCCCTCTGAGCCTTGGGATAAGGTCTAGTGGGAAGAGAAAAATGGGCCCCAACGGCAGACAAAGTCTTGCCCTCCTGCTCACATCTAGTGAGGGTGTCTTTCACCTTGGGTCCAAAAAGGGAGGACCCGTTGAATGGGGCGTCTGTGAAAGAAGACTTGAAAGCCTCCGCAAAATGACACAAGTGCATCCAGGCTTGCCTCCTGAGGGCTACGCCTGAACTTGCTGCTCTACCCACCCCCTCGGCTGCATAAGATATGAGCCTCATGGACGAGTTGACGACGGAAGAAAGGGTAGACAGCTGGGCATTCACAGACTGGGTCAATGCCTCAGGCAAGTTACCCGACAGGGTATCTCCCAACTCCTTTATGAAATCCCTTTGGAGCCACATAAAATGACACAAGTAATTCAGCGACCGCAAGGTAAAGGTCGCTGAAGACAGGGTACGCTTCCCATACCTATCCATGCTCCTAGACTCCTTATTAGGAGGATGGATGGAAGTAGAAGCCGCTGCCACGTCCTGCTGAGTGGCCGACGCCACCACCATGGCATCCACAGGTACTCCCTTGGTCAAAAACTCTTTTCCGGGAGGCGCAGATAAGAATTTATTGGGGCGGCTAGGAACTGGCTCCACAGAGTCAGGGTGTTCCCACACCCTTTGACAAATACGATCCAACAATTCATCGAAGTGTGGAGACACCCAGGACGAGGAAGGCTGGACTCCAAAGGCTTTGAGGAAGACCGACTCCTCCTCAGAAGGGTTTTTGGATGGCAAGTCGCCCCGCTGTCTCAAGATCTCCAGGATGTCGGAGAACAAGACATCATCGGAGGATGACTCCGGGGACCCTTCTGCATCATCGAGGTCGGTATCCGAGGTGACAGACTCATCTGGGGAGTCTAGGTGCTTCCTCTTACACAGCTTCTTTCTGGGAGGCTTTTCAGGCACGGGCTCTGAAGGGCCCTCAGAAAGCAGGGGGACCAGACAAGGAGGTGTCCTCAGGCCTTGGAGCCCCGCTGTCCAGAGATAGGGGGGCACCAGAAACTCTAGTCGCAGTATCTGGGGAGGGAGATACCGATTCGGGTGAAGTCACCAAGACTTGGCCAGCGCTCTCCTCATAGCCTCGAAGGCAGGTCCCCCAGAATTGGAGGAGAGGCCCGTCTCCAAAACCATGACCGCAGTCGGGGTTCCCCTAGCCGAAGCACCAAGGGGGAGACTTGAAGCCGAAGCCAGAGGCCCAGATATATCCCCCTCGGGCCCAACTGAGGACACCCGAGTGCCGAAACCTGTAGAAGGAATAGAGAAGGTTGGAGCAGAGGTCGGGACCGAAAGACTGGCAGGGGGTCTCGGGGCTGACCCAAGGACTTCACTCAACTCAGCATGCTCCGACTCCGACGACACCAAGGTTGTCAGAGGAGGAAGAAATGGAACCGATACTATGGTAGGCTCCGGATCCAACTGGGCTGGAGCCGAAAATAATTTGGATAACACTGGCGACTGGAGGAGCCTCTGGACAACCCTATATACATCCGAATCTGAAAGTCTGGAGTACCTGGAGGAGACGGAAGGGGGTCGAGAAACCCTTCCCATCGGATCCGAAACACAGCTAGGGGAACGGCTCCGAATTGGCTCCAAAAGGATCGGAGCCGAAGCAGGCTCGAGAACCACCGAAACCTCCTTCGGCACCGAAGGTTGTGGAACCGAGGAAGCCGGCTTTGAAATAGATAAATTTTCCTGCGGCTCCGAGATCAATGGAACCAAGGAAGGAGACCCAGCTGTCGACCCTGAATCCTGCGGCTCCGAGATCAATGGAGCTGAGGAAGGAGACACAGCTTTAGACCCTTTATCCAATGGCTCCGAGACCAGTGGAGCCGAGGAAGGGGACATAGATCTTGATCTTTTCTCCGGTGGTTCCGAAGAAGTGGACGGAGCCCGGGACTTCTTTTTTAACTTAACCCTGGATTTTTCAGAGGGAGAAACTACAGCTTCCTCAAAGGAGGGTTTAATTAAACCCTTCAGGATGAGTTTATTTTTTCTCTCCTGCAAAACCCGTGAAGAGAAAGCATGACAGACACTGCAAGATTCTTCAAGTGTTTGGCGCCAAGACAATAAACGCATATTGCGTGACCATCTGTCAAAGACATTTTATAATTATATTTTGCACATTTTTTAAAGCCCGATGGCTTATGTTTTTTCTGCTCTTTAGTGGACATCACAACACAACACAAACACGAGGAGGAAAGGGAGGAATGGCTCTAAATTAAATGCCGAGACACCAGATAGGGCAAAGGCCCTCTAACTTAAATGGGCCTTGCCCGCCAAACAGAAGGACCACCACACAACAAGAAAAAACACAGTCCCATTCAGACACAAAGTCAATACAACAACGTAGCTATTAAAATAGCTTTCGGATATAAATCTCCTACAAAAAAAACAGCCAGGAACGATCAAAAAAATCAAAAAGAGGGTACTTAGCCACAGCCAAGTTGAGACCACGTCGATACTCCAGGAGTGGCAAATGAGATCTGGGGGTTTGGGTGTGGTGCATCCTGGGATACAGGGTTGGCCCAGCCAATGAGAGACTTTGTGCTTGTTATAGCTGCCGAGTCACAGCCGATTCTCAGCTCCGAGCCCATCAGTAATGAATGTAGGCGAGATAGGATCACATTACATCTTGATCTTTTCTCCGGCGGCTCCGAAGAAGTGGACGGAGCCGGGGACTTCTTTTTTGACTTAACCCTGGATTTTTCAGAGGGAGAAACTACAGCTTCCTCAAAGGAGGGTTTAATTAAACCCTTCAGGATGAGTTTATTTTTTCTCTCCTGCAAAACCCGTGAAGAGAACGCATGACAGACACTGCAAGATTCTTGCAAGTGTTTGGCGCCAAGACAATAAACGCATATCGCGTGACCGTCTGTCAAAGACATTTTATAATTACATTTTGCACATTTTTTAAAGCCCGATGGCTTATGTTCTTTCTGCTCTTTAGTGGACATCACAACACAACACAAACACGAGGAGGAAAGGGAGGAACGGCTCTAAATTAAACGCCGAGACACCAGATAGGGCAAAGGCCCTCTAACTTAAACGGGCCTTGCCCGCCAAACAGAAGGACCACCACACAACAAGAAAAACCACAGTCCCACTCAGACACAAAATCAATACAACAACGTAGCTATTAAAATAGCTTTTGGATATAAATCTCCTACAAAAAAAAACAGCCAATAACGATCAAAAAGATCAAAAAGAGGGTACTTAGCCACAGCTAAGTTGAGACCATGTTGATACTCCAGGAGCGGCAAACGAGACCTGGGGGTTTGGGTATGGTGCATCCTGGGATACAGGGTTGGCCCAGCCAATGAGAGACTTTGAGCTTGTTATAGCTGCCGAGTCGGAACCGATTCTCGGCTCCGAGCCCATCAGTAATGAATGTAGGCGAGATAGGATCACATTACATCAATCATTAAAACTGTTTTCCATATTAAGAATCTCAAGTCAGCCAGCTTAGCTAGTTCAAGTGTTGGCTTTTCTAACACAAAATTAAGATCCTAAGGAGGGGTTTTCTTTTTTGGAGGCCTCTTATGCAAAAACCCTTTTAAAAACATTTTGACACTTGAGTGCATTTAATGAGGAGGATCCATGACAGCCATTGCTTGAAATGGCTGATAAATGAACCTTGATGAAAGAATAAGAAAGACCACAGGCTATTAAGTCATACAAATATTGTAAAACCACAGAACAAGTAGCCCTGAATAGGTGCTAGTTATGTTGCTGGTACTCACTAGAAAACCTTCTCTATTTACTAATATATGATATTCTAGTAGCAGACTTTCTTGTCTCTATTAGTACCTGGTGCAAATCCTTACTAAACAGGTGCCTAAAGGGAATTATGATCCTATCAAAAATGCAGTCACCTGAAGTTGATTGGGGTCAGGGTGTTTCAAATACCCCTTTTCTTGTGTGAGTAGATCCAGTCTGTGAGAAAGCTTGTGGTAATTGCCCCTGCCCATTTCCAAAAGGTGGGAGAGCCACTGTTGCCTAAGCCAAAAGGGAGTCACTGCAATGATCCTGGGGGATTCCGTCTGAATTTTCAGAAGTACCCTGGATATCAGTGGAAAAAATGGAAAAGCATACAGGAACATTACTGTACAAGGAAAAGAAAAGGAATCTGTATTCCAGGCCTTCTTGCATAGAGTCCTAGAGCAGAAACGTGACAGTTGACTGTTCCGAGACAGAGAGAGAGAGGTCTACTTGAGGAACTCCCCACAGTTGGGTAACATCTTAGAAGATTCCCTCATCTACTTTCCATTTGTAAGGGTCAGACCTTGTCTTGCTCAGCTTGTTTGCCCCACAGTTTAGCTCTGACAGAATGTAGGATACTTGTAGAATTAGACTATGCCATAAAGTTATATCCCATGCTAACATGGCTAGTCTACAAAGGGGGAAAGACCTGGTTTCCCCTTGCATTTTGGTACACCACAAAACAGTGGTATTGTCTATAACAACTTGAAGAGGCCCTGGGGACCAAATATGATTCAGAGGTGAATGCCTTGATCAGGGCAAGCATCTCTTTTATATTTATGTATTTATGTCTGCTCTTGGTGTCCCACACACCTTGCACTTTAATCCCTCCTGAAACTGGCCACAAGCAAAGTCTGAGGCATCTGTTGTGACTGACTACTTTGGAACAGGGAGGGAGACCCAGATTTAAGGATGCTGCCTTCACCAATTGATTTCTCTTCTGACAAACACCAGCACTAGGATTTGAAAAGATACAGGATATTGGTGCTGGGACCAAAGAGACTTGAGATACTACTGTATCTTCCTCATGTGGAGTCTTGCCAGGGGGAATTATGAGAAACATAGATACCATGAGACCCAAAATTCTGAGATATTCCCTCATAGAGACTAAAATCTGAGTAGAAAACCTTAAAAAAACAAATCTAGATATAGATCTATGTTTTTTCCGTGGAAGAAAAGCTGTTTGAATGGAGGTGTCTATTTAACACCATACTGTGTGACGGAGTCAAAAAAGATTTTTGAATGTTCTGTTGGGATCCCAGCTTGTGTAAGAAATCTCTCTCTCTCTCTCTCTCAAGTGAGAGAGATTCCTGACACTTTGAAAAAGACTCTGCAAAGATAAGCAAGTTATCTAAATATGACAAATGGTGGATGAGCTATAACTGGAGCGAGACACTTTGTGAACACTCTTCATGCAGTGAACAGTCCAAAAGGTAAAGCAGAGAATCACAATAGAAATATATCTGGCTTGACCAGTGCTCTGTGCTGGTATCACAATCCAGTGCCCTACCACCTGAGAGAAAACAAAAGAACTTTACTGTTACGGTGGGCTTATAACAGTTAGAATGATGCCCCCCACCCCCAAGCTCTTCTATTGAAAAGCCAAAAAAAAAAAAAGGCCATTCCTTCTACTTCCACCACCCCTCCCTCCTGCCCCAGCCATTCAGGTCCTGTTTCTGTGCCCTGCCCCTAACCCTACTGCATTTTTTTATGGAAAAAAATGTATTTATTATTTTAAACTGTAGCAAACTGCTTCCTACAAATGCAGTAAACAGTTGCTACAGTTTATACCCCACATGCACGACGCATTACGGCACTCAGGTTTTAGTTAAAAAATAAATAAATTCTTTTAAACTGTGCCAAACTGCTTGCTAGAAATGTTGCAAACATTTGCTACAGTTTATAGCATGGAGTATTACAATGCTCAGGATTTAGCTAAAAAAAAAAACAAAAAAAAAAAACGTCTTTCGGCTTTTCCCAGTTAGGGGTCACCACAGAGGAACTCCAGTCTTCTCATGATTGGCAGTGTATTTTTACGATGCCGAGTTCCCAGCCCAACGCCCAACCTTCAACGAAGGCACGCCCATTCACGCTCGCACCTGCCTGCATGTCTTTAGTGTCACTTGACCGCAGGGAGGACATGCAGACTCCACACAGAAGGCGCTCCAGCCAAGAATCGAACGGGAGAACCTCTTGCTGTGAGGTGACAATGCTAACCACTGCACCACAGCGGCAGAGGATTTAGCTAAAAAAAGACAAATTTTCTTTATTTTACTTTTAAACTGTAGTAAAGTGCTTGCTACAATACAGCAAGCAGTTGCTACAGTTTAGACCACACATGGAGTGCTACATCACCAAGTTTTGGCTGTAAATGTAATACCAGCTTTTAAAAGCCAGTACTGCATTAAACAGAGATCTGGATCAGCTGATGACGCTTCCCACCCAGCACTTTGCACTCTGGGAAGTTGCCCTTCTCACCATACCATAGCTATACTACTGCTAGACACTTAAAGTCTTAAGAAATGTCTAAAGTCTGGATGAAAAGGGATGTGATGATAAGCATTTTTTAAATCTAGTGTTACCAGGAAACTTGAATGAAGAAGAAGAGGTAACTGGTTGTGAAGTGACATAATTTTGAACTTGGGCACTATCACAAAGAGGTTTAGAAAAGAAAGATCCACAACTGTTCGCCAAGAATTTTCTTTCTTTGGCACTAAGAACATCCTTGAATAAAAACCTTTCCTAACCTGGAAGGAGGAACTGGTACTATCACCCCCTGGGACAACATTTGAGGAGAGATAGATGGAAATAAAAAAAATAAAAAGGGAATCTATCTGCCCAGCAAAGGAACAGCACAAGCCAACCATCAATTCTCAAAAGCCTCAGAACTGCATACTCTTTGGCGGCAAGAAAGCTCTGAAGGGCTTGGTGCCCAAACCTGTCTTTTTAGTCAACTCAGTTCAAGCTGACAGTTTGGGCATGTGGAAGGTGCCATGAAGCTTTGTAAGCTGGACGGCTATTATATCCTATGCAGGGTATGACCCATATAGCTAAGGTTACTGAAGCAGTGATCAATATGATGAACATCACCAATGATTTCTTAAAATAATACACATGCAAACTGAGTCATAAACATAGATTCAATGGACCCAAGATGCAACATTCCCAAGCAAACAAATAGAAACAATGCTAAAAGAAGAAACCCATAATGAGAAGTTGCTCATCTTTAAATTGATAAGTGTATCAAGTTGTGCATAACTCTTGTAGGATACTTAACTATACCCTCCAACCCAAAGCTATATAAGGAAACTCTTGTGGACATTATTCTTTGGTATTCTCAAAATAATTTAAAAGATTCCTGTTGGGTCTCTGATCATAACTAAGTTATTATATGTTTGTGACATGGGCATCAATAAATTCACCAGGACAGCGGACCAAAGCAAAGTGAAGCTTGAGAAGTTGAGTCCTGACATCCATATCTTGAATGTAAAACAACTGAGCTACGTCATTTTTTGTAGTGCACACAGATTTATTTGCTGCATGTAAGGAAGTTACAGAGCTTTTTATAGCTTTGAAAACTATAAAACAACGCTGCCAAAACAGACAGCGGGCAGAAGCAGAATGTCCTTCTAAGGAATGGATGGCTTTAGAAGCTGATAGGTACTTCACAATTCAGTGGAGTAAAGTGCCTACAATATTTTAAAGCTTTTCTAGCTTTTTGACACTGTTCTGTGGTGGTAGAGACTCTGATGTCAGAAAAGTGCTTAATTAGTCTAACTTTTTCCCAGTTTTGGAGTGTAATCTTGGTGCTCTGTGCATTATATCATTGTTGTGAATGACGTTATTGTTAACAAAAAAGGTGTTGCTAAGAATCAGATTAACTGAATATTCACTATACACTAACTAGCCCACCTCTACAGGTACTTCATTGCTAGATATACTAACCACAAACATCTCATGAAAATATGCACACTCTTCCTTACTCCCTAATTTACTAAGCAACCTTGCTGTTATAGTTCCCTTCTCTTACAAAATCAGAAAGACAAAACATAGACTAATCAAAAGGCAGATCCTTTCCTGAAAGAATAGGAAAGCAGCTATGTTTAGAACTAAACAAAAGAATTCCAAACCATTCACCTGAGATATTAAAATCCTACAAGTGACAATTGAAACCAAGGACCTAGTTATGGTAACAAGACAAAACAATTGTGTAGATTATCATGTCTGGATGTTTAAGAGAAAAATATTATGATAATATCAGTGTTGAAAACAACATCAGTACAACATGTAGTTTTAATGGATTCTTTTATGGAAGGATCCATGGTATAGAAAAATGCAAAAGATGATAACCAAAACAACAAAGGACCTACTGCAGAAGTACTCTGAAGAAACTCAGGGGCATGCTTAAAAAACTTTGAACACCAAGGGAATAAAGGAAAGCAAGCTTAATGCATTAAGTATCAAAAGGACATTAAAATGTATGGAAAGGAAAGGAGTGTTTTCCAATAAGCAGGATGTCACATGATTAGACAGCATAATACTGAGGTGGAGAGGCAGTGAAATAGAAAGCAGTATTTTCCACAAAAATGCAGATGGAGCCCTGCTGCAAAGATACATTTACAAAATATACAATTTATGAAATAAATATACAAGCTTTATCAAAAATGGCATGGAAATGAAGAACCTGGTGTGGTTTGGGTAATTTAGTGGAAGATTTTAGAGAAAGGTATGTGAAAGCTGATAAACAAGTCAGTTCTTCAATTTTCTTTAGAGAAAATGTCAGTCTGTATGAGAAAGGTAATTCTTTTATGAAATCAGCTTCTAATTATCTAGTTTCTTAAATGTTATAAGCAAGCATATGTCACTATCAGTTTAGTTAAAAAATGCATATAACATTACAGGATAAAATGCATTAGGGTAATCCTATGGGCTAGGCTTGTAAAGGCCCCAGGGCCATTAGCCTAGTACATACATATGAATCTATGAACTTATGGTACCAAATGAACACCATCTGGTGAGGAATAATTTATGTAAAAAGAGTATGAACTACTGCATATACCAAATTTTCTTCTGCAGATTCTCTAGAATGTCCTTAGTACCAAAAATGCAATAATTTGTACAGACTCCACTCTGTCATTAAAAACAGCATTGAAAACAAGTTATTTTATACCTGCTCCACAATACACTGTTATAATTTATTTCAGTGAAGCTGCTGCTGCTGCAGGAAAGGCCCTTTTGCTACTCAGGTCCTTTCTGGAAGGTTTGGCCATCCTTGTGAGGCAGTCCTTCAGGAACAAGATGCACACAGAGGAGTAATCATCTGGAAATTCTCGATAATGGTTCACATGCTCAGAAGTGACAAAGTCAATGGATTGTACTGGAACACCCATCTGTTGACGCTTTTTTACTAGATTCTCCACATGGCGGTAATTTATGACTTTGTCTCCTCTGGAATACAAATACAGCTGAGGTGATCTTGATTGGTCATTCGACATGACACTGTAGTGGTCTTCATGGATAAGCTTTGTCAGAGGATACAGAAAGACACGTAGTATTACAATCAGGAAAACGTAAAATGAGAGAGTAATGTAGCGGACAACTACATTACTTGTCGATTTAAGGACAACATTTAAAGCTTTGGCTGCTCCAACAACATTTTTGCCTCCAGGACCACTGTCAAACACAGTTCCAATAATATTCAGTGAACTGAATTGGCTATGACTTTGATGTAGCTCTGTAATGTATCGGTATACCATGCTGCCTCCATTGCTGAAGATATGGAACATAACAGGATTTTTCTGAATTTCATAGTCAAAAAGTAGATTCAATAATTTCTGAGCAACTGGAAGCAAATCTTTTTTTCCAAATGACTCAGAGATAAAGACAGCCTTCCATGGAGCAGTATATCGGATCACAATACACCCCTGCATTAGAAATGATAGTATTAAGTGTCAGAAAAAAGGCAAATATGAAATTCACATATCAATAAAGAGCCATATAAGTTTGGTATCCTAGTTAGACTCCAAAAGCTAATTTAACTTGTCAAACTCAGCATTCTGTTTGATATCTTTTGCTACAGGTAAAATTAAGTCTTATCCATGGCAAAATGTACTAGAGAACCAAATCATAAAAGTAACCTTTCTAGTCCCACTGCATCAAGTATTGTATAAAAAGCACATTCCATACATTTTTAATATTTTAAAATTAATTTATTTGAACAAGAAATAAATACACACTTTACCCACTAAGGCAATATCACAGCAACCACAGCATATACCAAAACTAACTACATTGTAAAATACGTTGAAAATCACTGATATTTCCTTTTCTTTAAAACAGCTAATCCCTTTTTGTAAATAATGGTGTTGAATTAAAACTATAAACTAGTCACAAAGGATCTAAGATACATCAGTCTACAAAACAGACAGATAACTAGCTAGCTATCTAGCTAGTCAGATAGACAGGTGAATATAATTCTAATTTACTTAAAGCATGTACAAATTACCAACCCTTTCCACAAATAAATAAACAATTATTTTATCCTGAATTTGAATGAACAAAATATATTATTTAAACTTAAATGCTTCTTCTGTATAGCATCACTGTTTCTTTTTGCTCATATATCAAAGGTATGGTCATAAATTCTGGCAGCTAAACTTCTGTTTGTTTTGCTCCCATAGAAATTTTCACAGACATGATGAAAAGTAAATGACTTAATACTTTGGTAATTCTCAACCCCTGTAACCTGGCAATTCACAGAAATTTAACTGAATCTTTTTCCTCCTTTCCGGTGCCAAAAACTGTTTGCCATAAATAATTTCCACCATAAAATAGATTTATGCAAATATTTTCCAATAGTGTATTAAGGACCTATGGTGACTTAAACTGTTTTCTCACTTCCACCTAACCAGTCAAATGTATTTCTGATATGAATATTATACTTAGTGCACATGGTACTTTTGAGTATCAGCCTATACAAGAAAATTATAAATAAAAATACAGTAGCACATGTACAGAATTATCAGCGAAAACAAAATAAACAATACATCCAAGTCTCAGATACAGGAGTTAGAATGATTTGATAAGATACTGACTGCTCACTAAATATGCAAGATAGGGCAGACAGGAAGGAAAGTAGAGGGCAAAATACAGGCAACAGAAAAATGATTATTTCCAACACTTGGTGGTGACACAGCTGATATGCTGAGTGAATCAGAGGATGAAATAAATAACCAGAAAGATGTTAGGGTGATATTCATCAGTATATACATACTCATAACTTGTATATGGTTACTCGGATTATTATTTTTCACTTCTGTTTTCAGTGACTTCCTATGTTGAACACTATATTCAAATGAAAAACTAAGATAACATGCAGAAAACAACCCATTTTGTTACCTGTTTTTTTTTTCACAAGCATGAAACATTAAAAAATACAACAGTACCAGATGACCTGTAAAATGATACTTTCAGTGAGGACAGTTTACCAACACATAGAATGAACCTGTAAAGCAGTTTTGTGGTACAAAGAAAAGCATTTTTTTAAGTTATGTGCTTACTATAATATGGCATCTGTGTTGTCCATTCTTTTTCTGATTCAAATTGCTCTTATCATATGCTAAAGAAATGCAAATAGTAATCCACTTTGCAAGAGTTACCTTGGTTACTGCATGCCCCAGGTGATTATTTATTTATTTTATTTATTTATTTAACATTTGTTGATCGGGAAAGTCCGACTAGGTTCCACAGATCCTGTTTTCAGCGGAGGCCCGGGGAGAAATGCTCCAGAAGCATGTTTTTAGAATGTGGGAGGAAACCGGAGTACCCGGAGGAAACCCACGTGAACGCAGGGAGAACATGCAAAATCCACACAGAAGGCACCCCAGCCAAGAATCGAACCGGAGAACCTCTTGCTGTGAGGCGACAGCATTAACCGCTGCACCACTGAGGTGAAAAGGACACAAATAATTGATCTGATTCCCTAAACTGTTAAGCCCTGTGAAGATAGAAATATAGTTGCCTATGAACGTCCAGCAAATGCAACATGTACTCCCCTGTATTGAAGTAATTGGGGAAGACAATCAGTAACTGTATAGTCTGATTAATATTTGATTCAGTAGCCAGTTTAGGCATAGATGATGGATTAGTATGGATGGAAATTCCTTCTTTGTGGAAAATAATGTAAGGTGGTTTAGAAGACAGGGCCTGTAATTCAGAAATTCTTCCTGCTGAGGTAATGGCCACTAGAAAAATCGCCTTCTAGGACAAAAATTTTATGTCACTGACTGGCTCGAAAGGATTTTGAGTCAGACCTTAGAGAATTAAGGCGATATTCCAAGGAGGAGTAGGGTCTTTGCTAGGGGGTCTGAGAAAGAAAACCCCTTCATAAAAGCTCTACATAACTTCAAAGAAGCTAGAGAGCCTGAAGATAGGCCAGAGTGGAAATTGGATATGGTCACCAGTTGAAGCTTAGTCGTAGTGAAGCTGGATCCTTCTTTAAACAGGTAAGTAAGAAAATGAGAGGATGGTAGGGATGGAAGTTGAATAAGGATCAATGTTCTCTTTAGCGGCCCAAATAGAAAATCTGTTCCACTTGCTTCTATATACATTTTTGGTGGATGCCATTTGAGAAGCTAAAACAATACTTCTTAGTGGAGATGAAAGCTTGGGCCCTTTAACAATCAATGGAATTAGAGAAACCATCTGGTTAACTTGAGAGTGGTCAGATCTTGATGAAGTCCAAGCAAAGGATGGGTTAGGAGGTCCTGATTGGGCTCCAGTATCCAAGGACGATATTTCAGATGAGACCAGAGGAAGGGGAACAAATCTGATGAGGCCAGTAAGGGACAATGAGGATTATGGTGCTCTTCAAACGTTGGGCTTTCTAAAGGAATTTTGAGATCAAAGGCAGGGGAGGATAACCATAAAGAAAACTGGAGGGCCAATCGTGGACTACAGCATCCCTCGGGGACTCCCCAGATGGGGGTATCAGCACAAAGTACTTGCTGCACTTGTAGTTGTGAGGAGAATCAAAAAGATCACAGTAAAGGTGGCTCCAATGGCCAAAATTTGATTCCCTACTGTTTGGTTGAGGGACCACTCATGGGGCGTCAGGATGGACTGCTGAGTCTGCCTGCCAGCATGCTGGATTTCCCCAGTATGTGAGTTCCAATGAGAAAGCAGTGTGAAGAGATTGCCCATTCCCAAACTCTCATGGCCTCTCTGCAAAGGGGGTAAGAATGGGATCCTCCTTGTTTGTTGATGTACCAGACTACTGACATATTGTCTGTGTCAACTGCAATAGTTCCTAGAGGAAGAACGTCCTGAAAGGCTTGCAACAAAAGAAGGACTGCTCTCATCTCTAGAACACTGATATGCAATCTGGTCTCTACAGAAGTCCATGTGCCTTGGACCATCTTCTCCTTGAAATGCCCCCCCCCCCTAACTGGGAAGCATCCATGGTCACTGTGGTTGTGGGTGAGAGAAGGATGAACAGTCCACAAATCAACAGATCAGAATAAATCCACCATTCCAGGGGGGGGTTTGCAAATTTTTGTCAACTTTATAGAACCAGAAAGACACAGGTGAAGTATAGAGCACTGCACAGCCAAGGTCCACTGGAGAACATGCATATAGAACCTTACCAGAGATACTAATGTAATAGCAGCCACCATAGATCCAAGATCTTGAAGAACAAGCCTGGCAGGAGGAAAAGGATGAACTAGTAAAGTTTGGACTTGGTTCCTCACGGTGATTATCCGATGTAGGGGCAACAATGCTATTTGGGTAAATGTGTTCAGCTCAGCCCCAATAAACTCGAAAAATTGAACTGGTACTGCTTGTGACTTGTCCTCATTTACTGTGATGCCTAGGAGATCTGATATCTGGTAATTTCTGGCATGAAATAGTTGATGCCTGGTTGGGGCAATCACGAGCCAGCCATCTAAATACAGGAACACCCAAATACCTCGCAGTCTGTGATGAGCTGCAACCACTGCCATGCATTTGGTAAACACCCTGGGGGCTATGGTGAGTCCAAAGGGCAGGGCTCTGAATTGGTAATGACTGGCTCCCAGCCTGAAGCGCAAATGACTCCTGGAGTACCTGTCTATTTTTATGTGATAGTACGAGTCCTTTAAGTCCACAGAGCACATCCAATCACCCTTCCTTAACAACAGAAGGACAGGCTGTACCATAACCATCCAAAACTTCACTTTCTTTATACAGAAGTTCAGTTTGTTTAGCAAAGTTTGGACTTGGTTCCTCAAGGTCACTATCCGATGTAGAGGCAACAATGCTATTTGGGTAAATGTGTTCAGCTCAGCCCCAATAAACTCCGAAGAATGAACTGGTACTGGTTGTGACTTGTCCTCATTTACTATGATGCCTAGGAGATCTGATATCTGGTACAGGAAATCTCTGGCATGAGATAGCTGATGCCTGGTTGGGGCAATCAGGAGCAAGACATCTAGATACAGGAACACCGAAAAACCTTGTAGTCTGTGATATGCTGCAACCACTGCCATGCATTTGGTAAACGCCCTGGGGGCTGTAGTGAGCCCAAAGGGCAGGGCTCTGATTTGGTAGTGACTGGCTCCCAGCCTGAAGCACAAATGACTCCTAGAGCACCTGTCTATTTTTATGTGATAGTACGAGTCCTTAAAGTCCACAGAGCACATCCAATCGCCCTTCCTTAACAACAGAAGGACAGGCTCTACCATAAACATCCGAAACTTTGCTTTCTTTACACAGAAGTTCAGTGTGCTTAGGTCCAAGATTGGTCTTAGGCCCCCAGTCTTCTTTGGCACTAAAAAAAAAGTTGGGGGTAAGTTCTGGATCCTCTCTGCTTGGGACCTTTTTAATTACTATTTTTCACAGTAACTTTTGAATTTCTAATACTGACGACTCCCTCTGACTGGGTGGAATGTTGGAGAGTGTCTTTTGTGTTCTTTGAGGCATAGGGAATGTAATAGCCTCTGGATAATATACTTTGCACCCAAAATTTTTAGGCCTAGGCATTTGGGTGCAGAGAAAAATGGCCCCTGGCTGCCTCCAGGGCAGAGCAGCTGGGCAACGCTTCAGGAGTGCTGATAGGGCTAGTCAGAAAAAGGTTCCCTGAAGCCCTGATTTTGTGGACCCCCTCTGCCTCTGGGGCAGCGTCTGCCATTGAAACCCCCTCCACTGTCTCTAGAAGGGAACTCTGCACGTTGGGCATGAAAAGATCCTTGAGACATATGGAACCAAATTTTCTTGGCCCCTCTCTGATTCTTGGAGTAGGTCGGTTGAGGGGTGTAAAACTTGATCTCTACAGCAAACAAGGTATTGCCCTCTTTCTTTCCTTGGGTCAGGGTGTCTTTGGCTGATGATCCAAATAATGAGGAACCATCAAAAGGAGCATTGACAAAAGATGCCTTAAAGGGCTCCGTGAAGTCACAAAGCCTCATTCAGGCATGTCTGCGTAAAGCAATGCCAGTGCCGGTTGCCTGTGAGGTACCCTCCACTGAGTGAGAAATGAACCTCATGGACAAACTGGCAATGGATGAAAGAGTCGCCAGCTTTGGAGAAACCTTCCCATACTCCTCTATCAACATGGTCTCCGCCAATGAGTCAGAGAGTTCATTGACTATGTCTCTCTGCAGGCGAGTAAAATTTGCCAGGTAGTTAAGCACTCTCAATGTAAAAATGGCCAAGAGTAAACGCACTTGCTGAATCTCTCCATTGCTTTTGACTCCCTATTAGACAGGTTGACGGTAGAGCTCTGTTCAGCTAGATCTTTCTTAGTGGTGGCTGCCACCACCATAGCGTCAACTGGAATACCTCTGGACCAAAAGGAGCAATCTGTAGGGGGGTGAAAGGATCTTGTCAGGTTGCTTAGGTATGGGCTGTATAGTGTCCGGCTCCTATCAGGTTCAGCAGACCACCAGGTTTATGAGAGGGTCTGCTTGGGGTCACCCAAGATGTAGATGGGCCCATCCTGAAGGCTTCCAGAAATATAGACTCCTCAGAAGTAGAATCTTGGGATGAATAACCACCTCTTTGTTTCAGAATTTCCAAAATGTCTGCAAAGGAGACATCCTCTGGTGGTGATTTTGGGGATCCTTCTCCCTCATCGAAGTATATATCTTCATTAAGAGACTCCATGGGGGAGTCTAAGTGTCTCCTTTTACATGTCCTCTTCCAAGACACCTTCTCTGTGGAATGTTCAGGGGAGGTATCGGAAGAGGTGGGGGCCACCTCAGGTGAAAGATTCTGGATACTCTTTGAGACGGGCTGACCCTGGACAGGAATGGTAGGCCCAGTTCCCAGATCTGATGAGGAGTGAGGGGGCAAAACAGTAGTCAAAGAGATCAGGTCTCTGTCTGCACAGAAAGCCCTTTCTATGACTTGGAAAGCCAAAGGGCCTCAATGAACCCCTGCCCAACTCCATCGGGGCCAAAGCCGTGAAGAAGAAATGGCAAAGGCCTCGGATCCACAGCTCCCAGATAGAATCGGATCTGTGCTACCGACAGCTAAAGCACTGAGGGGAAGAGATGGCTCCGATAAAATTTAACCTAGCCTCTACCCTCGTATCCAACCTTGATGTCCTAGATCCAAGATCTGCACTGATCTAAAGATCTTGGAGCAGACATGGTCAAGGCAACTGTCAGAGTGGTGGAAGCAAAAGTCCATGAGTCTGATACACAGTCTCTTGGTTGGCTAACTTCCTGAGGCTCCGCTACCAAGGGTCGAATCGGAGAAGTAGAGTCTACATTGGCTGGGATGCTCATGGATCCAAGAGGTGACAGAGCTGACAATGGCTCTCATCTTTATCTGAGCCCTGATAATCTTCCTTACCATCCTGTCCACATCATATTCTGAAAGGTTTCTGGAGGATATGGATGAAGCTACAGAAGGAGGAGTGGACTGGGGTGGAGTTTGCAAAATTTTTGTCGACACCATGGGAGAGACTGATCAGACAGATGATTTTGGTGACCGGCTGCCAGTTCTCTGAACCAAAATCCCAGGATCCGATGTTAAGGTAGAAGGTAGTGGAGAATGAGTCTTCTGATCTGATCTCCTCTGATCTGAGGGAAGAGTAGGATCCAGAGGGGCCATGGTAGTTGAAGATCATCATCTGGAGAAAGCCAGATCTGAAACAACAGATAAAGACTTTGGCAAAGATGCAGACTGATCCAAGAGGGCTTTTATTTATTTATTTATTGACATTTGTTGCCCAGGAAAGTCCACTGGGTCAGGAACCCATTTTCAGTGGTGGCCTGGGCAGAAAAGCTCCAGTAATAAAAGATATACATGACGACAGATTAAAACAATTTTAAACAATGCAAGTTAAGTAGGTTAAGTAGTAGCTACAGGCATTTAAAAAATAATTACAGAATATGCTGCATACATAGAATACAAAAAAACATGGCACAATGTGTCAAGATTAACAACTAATTTAAGATAAGTATCTATATGGATATATGCATATAAATATATATATATATATATATATATATATGTATATATATATATATATATATATATATATATATATATATATATATGTATATGTATATAAATATATATAAATATATATATATTTATATACATATGTATATATATATATATATATATATACACACACACACACACACACACACACACACACACACACACACACACACACACACACACACACACACACACACACACACACACACACACACACACATAAAGAATGGTTTTACTGACAATGTAGTTAGGATCAGGCTTTTGGATCACCTGGAGCTGAGCCTGGCCTCACAGTCGTAGAAGTTGAATCAGAAAATTTTAGAACTTTAGCAGGAGGTTCTGATGAAGCCCTAAGGTGCTTATGAGGGCACTTCTTACAGTCTGATACATTCCCCTGTTTGGGGGTGTGAGCCCCTGATGATGAAAAAGTGTAGAGAGGCAGAATTCCTTTTAATATTAATTTGTTATGCCTATCACTCTGGGGTTGACCCCCCCCCCTCAGAAATGGCACACTGAGACTCTAAGTGCATCACACTTAAACAATAAATGCACTTCTCATGTGAATCAGAGTGTGGAATTTTATGTCTGCACTCTGAATATCTAGTAAAACCTGTATGCATACCCATAACTTCAAAAAGAAACCTTTTTTATTTTATTTTTATTTGTGACAGGCATTATTGCTTGTGTGTAAGAACTGCTAGCAAACAACTTTAACTACAACAATAGCAACTATAATAACTACAGCAACAGTAATAGCAATGGAAACAACAGCTGTAATCTACAACTATATAAAGGAAAAAGTGATTTAGATTGCCCTAACGCCAGTGAAAACTTAGCTGGTGGGAGAAAGAGAATGAAAAGCATTAACTAGAGAAGAAAGGGAGGTAGGAGCTCGAGCCTGGAAGCGGAAGTCTGTAGAAAGTAGACAAGTCAGATCCAAGGATCCGATCTGTGACCCATACTTGAATCAGAATGAGAAGGACAACATCAGATCTTTTAGTTAAACAGTTTCTGTACAGCCAAACTGCCTTTACGTCTTGTGTCTGTGGAAAATTTTATGTGGGCAAAACAAGCAAAAGTTTAGCTACCAGAAAGTTATGCACACACAATGACTAACTTTAAGTAATACATGTTGTTTGCTTAAATTCAGTATGATAAACCATTACATCAAAGTTTTGTCTATACTCTTGCATCTTAATGCTTTTTAGAGAATGGGCAAACTGCACACCAGCACCCTGAATGGAGAATGAATGTTCTCCAGCAGGGTATTAATGTACAAGTAATGCCCACTGAAAAACAAGTCCACAGCTTCACAACAGTATATCAAGCTGCTGTGGAGCTCGGATTGAAAAAAAACTAATGGCTGCCATTATTTTACACTCGCTGAGCAGCACTTCTGCTATTTAGCAAGTGTAAAATATATTTAAAAAAAAAAGAAAACTAAAAAACAAATGTGTGTGTGTTTGTGTTTGTCTGTGTGTGTGAGTGTATGCGTACATGTGAGTGAAACCAAGATCGATCGAGCCATTATTTTAAACTCCTACGCAGCGCTTTTGCTGTTTAGCGAGTGTAAAAACTAAATATAACAGAAGAAACATGTTTGGTGTATGTTTATGTTTCTGTGTGTGTATGTTTCTGTTTGTGTGTTTGTTTCTGTATGTATGTGTGAATGCTTGCACGAAAGCAATGTGTGTGTGAGTGAGACAGAGTGAAGAGTGAGAGCGATCAAGCAACAGCAGTATTGAGTAGGTTTACGTACATCTAACCAGTTACATCAGGCTAACTGGATAAAACCTAAAATAAAGGGGGAACGAAGGCTCACAACAGGAACATATTCTTCGTAAAAAAAAATCACAAAGTTCCTTCAATAATAGAACTTGCATTAGCATGCATCTTCTGAAGTGCAAGTGCGCGCGCACATGTCTGTGTGTGTGTGTGTGTGTGTGTGTGTGTGTGTGTGTGTGTGTGTGTGTGTGTGTGTGTGTGTGTGTGTGTGTGAGAGAGAGAGAGAGAGACAGTGAGATGATGGACCACTGGCAGCAGCAGATAAGAGGTTTGCGTACCTCTTGGGTTTGCGTACCTCTTAACCTTTTAGCTCAAGAAATCTGGATAAAGCCTGAAATAAAGGGGGAACAAAGGCTCAAAAATAGGAATAGATTTTAAATGTCATACTTATAAAAATTACAAAGTAAGTTAAACAACAGGATTTGTGTTAACATGAATTTTTCTGAAGGAAATAAAGTCTGAAATTCAAATATATGTCATTATTTAATGACTTCAGTCCCCAATAACTGTCAAGTAACCACACATTTTAGCAGTAAGGGACCAAAAAATAAAGCAATTATCTAAATATATTTTTAAAAAATTATACACTTTGGATGTAAATTGCATCCTCTAACACCATTTACATATATTACAGCAACTTTGAAACATTAGGCAGAGGAACTACTTTACATCAAAAATATAAAAAATATATAGTAATAAAAAAATCTATAAACAAGTAAAACAACAATTTTACAGCACGCCCATTCACTAAGCACAATAATGCCCTCCAGGGTGTGTGTTAATGTGTAATTAACTCCCTTCCACATGCTGCATTGGGCCTCAGAGCACCCCTGGGCGGGTGTTAATTACACATCAACACACACATGTCATGTCAGGCATTATTGCTTGTGTAGATAAACTGCTAGATATCTAAGGACCTATGTGAAAATTTCTGAATGAGCCTTAGTGTGCTATCTCTGTCAATTGCTGAACAGCTAAAATACCAAGGGATTACATCAAGTTTGTACTACATTCTGTTAATTAAATAGCTCATATAATTAATTTGTTCTTTTAATTTTGTATGTATTGCAATTACTACTTCATGTGCCTTACTCTCACAGCACGATTTTTAATATCTCTCATCCTTTAACTTCTAGTCTATTATATTTCCTCTTACCTAACCTGCACTGCCCCTAATCCAAATAAAGTTCAGCTGTGTAAGTGAACTTAACATAACAGCAGATGTTCAAATGATCATTGCTGTAGTAGCCTTAGCTATATGGGTTATATTCTACATAGGATATAACAACTGTCCAGCTTCCAAAGCTTAAGGGCACCTTCCACATGCCCAAACCATTAAGGTTAATGCTGAGAAAATAAACATAAAGGTAATCATCCAGGTAAAAAAAAGAAACTTGTAGAAATGGGTGGAGGGTAGATGGAGGGAGGGAACTGCTACTGCAGCAATGAACATTCAAACATCTACTGTTATGGTACATTTACTTACACAACTGTACTATGGTCATCATATTGATCACTGCTGCAGTAGCTTTAGATATAAGAGTAGACTACCATACCTTAAACTGACTGGGAGGCAGAAGGATTAGGGTCCAGGACTACCTGGAGAATGCTCCTAGCAAAGCCTGTCCTAGATCTGGAGAAGGAATCCAGTTTGTAGTGCTTTGTAAAGGAATATACAAAGGACAAAGTTGTTGAATATGTCTATAATTCAACCCTTTCCAGAAAGCCAAAGATAAAGCCAAGGTGCTAGCAGAATGAGCCTTCACCCTGCCTGATATTGCCTTGTGATTGGTATTACTGAAGTTAACAGTATGAGACAACCATTTGGAAACAGTCTGCTTTGACATGGGTTGTCCTATCTTTTTACCTCCAGAAGGGATTAGCAACAGAATAGAGCTCCTTAGCATTTTAATTCTGTCAGGATACTATCTTAGTTGACAGGGGACATCCAAAATATACAGTACGCTTTCTCTCTTGTTCTAGTTTCTGGAAAGAATTAGTGAGAGTGATAGCTTTTCTCAAAGTAAACTATACCACTTTAGGCATAAAAGAAGGATTAGTGTTCAAGAAAACCCTGTCTTTCTGGAAAATGAGATAATGCTGACCCACCATAAGAGCTTGCAACTCAGATGCTCTTCTTGCAGGAATCACAGCAATGAGCAAAACTGTTTTCAATATCAAGAAGCTCAAGTTAGCCTGATGACCTGGTTCAAACTGAGCAAGAATTAATTTTATAAAAAAAAAAATTAAGTTCATAAGGAGGGTTAACCTTTTTTCTAGAAGGTTTGCTATGCAACACCCCTTTCAAAAATATTTTTAGATGTAAATTTATTAAAAGAAGGGGATCCATTGACAGATACATCCAATTGACAGAAAGATATACATTTATGGATGAGTAAGACAGGCCAGAGAATTATAATTCACACAAATAAATTCCCAACCAGAAAATCATTTCCATTTTCCAGTAGCAGTTTTTCTTACCTCCTTTAAATACCTGTTGTATGTTCTCTGAAAACAGGTCCTAAAAGGTATTAAGACTCTATCATTCAGGTAGTTAGCTGCAGTTCTTTGGAGTTGTGATGCATCAAACACCCCCTGCCTTGTGTGAGTAAGTTTGTAGTTTTATAGTTGATTACTAGGCTAACAAACTAGGGGGCTTTTAAAGCCTTGCCATGCTTCCCAAAGGTGTGAATCAAACCTTGTTCCTTGTGCCTGTACAGTAAATACCTTACCCATTATGCCAACTTCCAAATTATTATTTAACTGGATTCAAACCCTGCATCACTTGTCCTATTTCTCTAAATTCATTTCACTTACACCTTGTACCTTAAAGTCATAGTTATGTACTAGGCTAGTTGACCTTAGCTATTTTATGCATAACCAATTTTCTTTACAAAGGTGAGAATCAAACCCTGTACCTTGTGTTTATGAGGTAACCATTTGAACCATTATATCAACCCACCCACACTCAAATGGTAATACCCCTTAGATATTTTCAAAAGAAGGGAGAACCACTGTTTCCTGGGTCAAAAGGGAGTCACCACAATGATCTTTGAAGAGTCCTTTTGAATCTTCAGAGTGACTATGGATATTAGTGGAAAGGTCGAGAAGCAGACAGGAACATTCCTGTCCAAGGAAAAGAAAGGGAATCCATTTTCTGGCCCTCTTTGTGTGGAGATCTAGAGCAGAATTTCTCCAACTGATTGCTATGACTGGTGACAAATATGAGGTATTCCCCACAGCTGGATCAATTCCTGGAAGATCCTATTTTTCATTTTCCATTCATGAGGGTCTGTCCTGGTCCTGCTCAGCTTGTTTACCACAAAGTTTTGCTTTGATTGGATGTAAGATTCCTGTAAAGTGAGATTTTGCTGAAAAGCTATATCACAGGCTACCATGGCTAGTCTGCACAGATGATAAGATATGGTTCCCCTGTCTACATTGTGTTTTTATCAGTGACTACTTATAACATTCCTGGGGACCACAGAAGATTAAGAGCGTTGAGGCCATTGATGACTGCCAACATCTCTTTCACATTTATGTGTTTTGGTCTGTCTTTTCTGTTCCAAAGACCCTGCCCCCCCCCCCCCAAACAAGTCTGAGTCGTTTGTGTTCCAGTTTGTTCTGGAGCTGGAAGGGAAAATAGGAGACATTGAGTGAGGCAAATTTAGTCTGTCCATTAAAGAATTTCCATTCTCATAAATCCCAAAACTTCAGGAGGAATCATGAAAATCACAGATGCCATGAATCCTAGTATCTGAAGAAATTCCCTTGCTGAGGCACTTGTTTTAGAGGAAAAAAGTCAGGAATAGATCTAGCTGTAGATCTACTTTTTCTTTGGAAGAAGAACTCTTTGAACTGAGATGTCTCAGTCAGACCCCAGAAAAAAATCCTGTGAGGAGGAGTAAATCAAGACTTTTGAATGTTCTCCTGAAACTCAGGTCTATGCAGGAGATATTTCACCCAAATCAGAGATTAATGTTGTCTTGAAAAAGACTCTGCAAAAATAAGCAAGTTGTGTAAAGGAAAACCTCAATACATTGCAGTCTGCAGTAGGCTAAGAATGGAGCCAGAAACTTTGGAAATACTCTTGGAGCAGTGTATAACCCAAAGGGTAATGCAGACAACTAAAAGTGTGATCCAAACACAAAAAAAAAACTTAAGAATCTTTTAAATCTAATGTTAACAAAAAAAACTTAAATGGGGAAAAAATGATAATAAGTTGTGAAGTGATAGCATTTTGAACTTGGGTACTATCACAAACTGGTATAAAAAAGAAAGATCTAGAACTGGTCTCCATGAACCATCTCTCTTTGGTACCAGAAACATTCATGAATACAAACCTTCTCCCATCTGAGGAAAAGGGACCGGGTCTATCACCTCCTGAATCAGCAGATGCTAAATGGCAGGAGGGGAAAAACAGGAGTTTGATCTGCTAAGTAAGGAGGAATCCCTTGGAAAAGAGGGAGAGGTTCCCACTGCCATCTATATTCGAGATGTTTCACTTTCAAAACCCATCTTTCTGGAACTATCTGTTGCCAAAGACTGAAAAGGAGGTTCAGATTTTTGGAACGGTTAAAGGCTTGCCTCTGTGGGAAGCGGGGAAGAAATTTGAAACAAGTTATTCAGACTTGTTAGACTTTTATTCTGAGGAGTTGGCTCCTCCTTTCATTTGGAACCTCCCTTCCATTGCATTTTAAAAGCCTACTTACCAGCAGCTTGTTGTGTCTGTTTATTTTGCTTTTTGTAAAAAATTTCAGATGTAGCATTCAATCCCTTGGTAAATTTGTAGAAGGAAGCCTGAAAAATCAGTAAAAGTCCCTGGATCAGCTTCCCTCTCTCATCACACTTTTAAGGACCTCCGCAGCAGATGGTCCAAAGATAACCTCTCCTTCTACAAGAGAATTTAAAATTTCAGATTTAATATCTTCAGGAGTACGTAACCAAGAATACCACCTCATAAGAGTTCTAGTAGCAGCAGCCCTGGAAGTGGCATCAGCGAAATCATAAACACATTTGGAAGACTGGGTAGTCACTTCGGAGGAAAATGCCACAATGTCCTTCATTCTCTCAAATGAGGCAAAAATAAACTTTAACATATAAGCCTGACAACTGACAAATTATAAAGATAAGTTTTGCAGAAGAATACATTTTTTCCAAATCTATCAAAAGCTTTCCCATCCTTGTCAGAAGTGAGGGAATTGACATCATCCAGATGTTTAGAAGCAGTTTGTTTCACCAGATAAATCAGTCTTGAGTCTGATCTGTGGTTAGAATATAAAAACTTACAAGACTAAGGAACTTTATATAATTTATTTGCTTTCTTTGGGGCAGCAGGCTGACTGTCAGGCAAGTTACAGACCATTAATAAACACATCCTCCACTGTTGGATGAATAGGAGGAACTGGAGTAGCTTCAGGAAATTCTAGTTGCAGTAAATCATATTTCTTAACAGACAGTGGAATATCATTATGTTCCCACTGAAACAACGGATTCATTCTGGAAATTGTTTCACAAAAGGAAACCCTTCCAGGGGGCTGTCAAAAGTCACATTTTCCTAAGACGTTGTCCCTTCACACTCATTTTGTGGTTCAAAATCTTGAATCTTCTTAGACAATGAAGAATCTCTTTTTCTTTTACAAGAAACACCAGAAGTAGAAGGGTCAAGAGCCTGAACTAAACCCTAAGCTAAGCCTAATAAATCATTCCTGTCCAAAGTAACTGAGAAAGGAGAAGACATGTCTAATGTTTTGCTTCTTTTCATCAGGAATTTCTGAAGAAGCAGACCTACTTTTGACAGTTAAAACCTCACTAGGGACATGCATACCAGTCTGGCTAGGCAGAGAAGTATTCCCTGCTCCTCCTTTCAAAACTGCCACGGACACTCGAACAGCCACAGAGGGTGTGTTTAACCTCCGGTCCATGGTGACTGTAGGGTCTACTTCAGAGATAGCCAAGGAAAAAGATGAATGGTCTAAAGAACAATAAATGACCACAGCAGAATGAATCATCTGCAGCTGAGGCACTTTAGGCACCTGTTAAAGTGGCAAACTCTGCTTGCTATTTTTTTTTCTTTTTGTGCCTGAAAGAAGGAAGAACTAAGGAGCTGGTAGGTTGTTCCATGGTAAAGCCAAAAAAGATGAATGATTCCAAGGAAGTCTGGCAGCAGTAGTCAGTGAAACAGGCAAGCACTAAAAATAACCAAAAAAGTATAAGTGGTAAGCACAACAATGAACACCAATAACCAGAGAAATACCGTGCTAAAATTAAGTCCAAACACTCAGAAATAAAGTAAAACCCTTTAATGAAATCACAGTCAAGTATTAAAAAAGTCAATTACTCCAACAAAAATTAAATGAAAAGGACTTTAAACACTTCCCCCAGCCCTCAACTTTAAAACAGCACAACTTTTACCATGGAAAAGGTAGTTTTAAATTAATTTTAACATTTTTTTCACAAAGTAAAAAGTAATACTACTGTACAAAAGTTACTAAAAGTCTTATGACAGTCTGAAAACACTTCTTCCCAGCTTAAAATTATTAATTCAACTGAAAAAGTTCACTTTCTGTCATAAAACTAAAAAAAGTGAAATCCCCCCAAAGGGAACTTATCTGTCCAGCAATGCAACAGCATAAGCCAACCATTGCTCCACTAATATCTGCAAAAGGAGTGCTCTTCAGTGGCAGGAAAGCTCTGAAGAGTTTGGCACAGAAACCACTCAGCATTAATCGAGCTGATTGTTGATGGTTTGGGTGTGTGGAAGGTGCCCTTAAACTTTAGAAACTGGCCAGCTGTTATATCCTTAACAGGATATAACCTATATAGCTAAACAGTATTGCAGCAGTGATCAGTATGATGAACATGTTAAATTTACTTTATTTTGTATAACCACTCCTCAGCCCTAACCCTCTTCCCTAACCCCTTCTGTGTCCCCAATAATAGTTCCACACCCTTCTCACTAATCCTTTCTCTTACATCTCCCTTTGGCCTCTTTATCACTTTATTCACTTTGCACCGTTTCACTTCTTATTCTTACAATACCCATATTGTTAGTGCTGTTACCGAACTTCTTACAGCAATTCTGACTTTAGGAATTAATCTCCCTATTTCTGTTATGAATTTCCACCCTTCTGCACAAGCTTACACTCTTTGTGGAACCCTTACCTGTAAACTGAAGAGTCCAGCTAAGGATGTGATTACATCTGTAAAAGAGTGCTCCAGACTCATTTCTTCCCCGAGGACAATCACTCAACATGCATGGCTCATGTGTTGTACCATTTTACAGAGCATAAAAAGCTCATCCCCAGGGCATCTCAGTGGCATAGTGGATAACGTTGTTGTCTCACAGCAAGAGGTTCCTGGTTCAGTTCTTGGCTTGAGTGGTTTCTGTAAGGTGTCTGTACATCCTCCCTGTGTTCACGTGGGTTTCCTCTAGGTGTTCTGGTTTACTCCCACATTCCAAAGACATTCAATAGGTGGAGTGGACATTCTAAACTGGCCATAGATATGAATTGTGCATGTGAGGGTGTGATGTGGAAGACCTACCGCAGCAGGGCTAGCCACCTGGTAGTATAAACCTTGGCTCTAGATGATTATCAGTGCTGAAGTGACACCCAATCCCATAGGAAAAAAGGGGTTGTGGATGGATGGAAAAGGCTCATTCCAACTCAGTTTAATAAAATTAGAAAGTAATTGTAGCTTCAGAAAAAAATTACTGCAGTAGCTTACAAGTGGCTCACGCTTTTTAAAGCCAAGGATGTTGGAGTGTGTAACCAACATCAGCTGATTTCACTTTTTAAAGTGAAAAAAGACTCACAGGAAGCAACCAGAGGTCAGATCACTTTCCTGTTGAATGTTATATGCTGGAACACGCTCTCCCCGTCTCTGACTTCCTATCCTAAAAAGTAGGTCAAAGGCATCTAGGATCAATTACAAAACTCCATTTTTTTCTGTGCACTGACCATAGAAGTATCAGCTTTCAGGTTCCAGCCCTCTCTGTCTATCCTTGTACTGACTGACTCCAGCTTACCAGAGATGTTACCCATTTTTACCTCTTCCATCCCAGTTTTCCAGCCACCCCCAGTCAATTAGCTTTATGCAAACTGGTCTCTACCCCCCTCCTCTATCCCCTACACTCTTTCTTTTAAAGGAATCCACCTCTCTACCAAAATGTCCCATTCTAATAACCTTCCTTCTCAAGCCCAAAGACATTACTTCAGCTCCACTTTCTACCATCCATATCCTACTGCAACACATGCAAACATCATTACATACTCAAAACACATCAGTTTATATCACCCCACCACCATTAAATTCCCTCACAAATCTATTTCAATATCCATACCAACCAACCCCCCCCCCCCCGGCACACACATTATAGTCTTCATTCTAATACTTCTACCACTCACCAACATCTTTACTCCCCATTCAACTAACTTCATCTACAATTCTTTCAATAACTCCTCTGGCAATCTATCTCTCTCTCTTACCCACACTCACCTATTCACAACTCAAACCACATTTACCTACCTTTACCTCCAACTTACACTAAACTCTCACCCATAACTACTTTCTACAGTGCACAATTCCTCTCCATCAGGAGAAACGTGGCCAGGGCATAAGGAAAGATCCAATATCTTTTCAATAGGTGCTGCAAGATCTTTTACCACCAACTTCAGCATATGAGGCCTTGGTTTAAAGTCTCATCTGAAGTATGGCCCTCTCAGGAGTGAGCACTCCCTTATGCAGCACTGCAGTGTCCATAATCCATCTAGTTGATGTGTGAATAGAACCCACAGCCTTCTGCACCAAAAGTGAGTGACCTACCTGCTGTGCCACTGACACTGCCAATGTGTTGGATTTTCCTCCATTCTACATTAAAAATTCACAGGTTCATCGATTCATACCAAATGTATGGCCTACTGAGACCATAGGTGTTCCACACTGGAATTTATACATACCTGTGTATTTCTGTGGTTCTTTATTGTAGGTGGATAGTAACTCACATTTTTTCACAGGCAGAGAGAGTTTATTCCAAAGCCAAGAGAGAAAGTAGATAATTAATAAATCAGTTTGGCTTGTTACTATTGTTAATATTTTATATGTTGCGTTTACACATATGTGTTGACAATCTCCACAAGTATATTCTAGAGATAACTTTTAAAGAAGAAAGACTTCTTTGTGGTCCATAATGTATGGAACACATTCCCTCCTATGAGTCAAAAGGAGAAGGAGAACAAGGACAGTTCTTACCTCTCAGGATAACACATACATCCAATCCCTTAAGCACCTCTGGCCATGAACCTTTGAACATGTTCAAGTTGAACGAGGTGTTTTCTTAACAGAATACAGATAGTGTAGTGCATTCAAGGCATAATTAAGCCACTGAAGTGAAAGTGGGAAGAAAAACATCCCTGGACTGACTGCATATCCCCTCAGTGTCCTTCTAAACATTAATGACACAAAGTGGAGTACATGCTTTAAAGTTCACCCAAATATTTAACAAAGTCAAAGATATTTCCACTCTTTCTCAGCCACTTTTTTTTTTGCAAATAAGACGTTATGTACTCACCATAATGTTCCATCTGAGTAGGTGGCTTTATTTGTCTGCAGCCTGTGGGTCTTGGATCCGATATCAGATCCGAGCCGGCAACTATTTTATACAGCTGTGGATCCGAGCTCCTAGCTCCTCCCCTCACCCATAATCCCTTGCCAACCCCAAATGACCTCAGATCAAGTTTGCCCTGCTATATACCTGAAAAGTTATTCCAACAGGAAAAGGCAGGAGAAATACCATCATCTAACTCTTCTGAAGGCCAGGGGGAAGGGGGGGGGGGGTTTCAGACAAATGAAGCCACCTACTCAGATGGAACGTTATGGTGAGTACATAACTTCTTAATCTGGAGTAGGGACTTCATTTATCTGCAACCTGTGGGACAGAGTCCCCAGCTACCTGAATCTTGGGCGGCCATCATGGAAGGATGTTCTGGAGCACTGCGGAGCCAAAGGATGCTCTCCCTCTGGAGATGACGTCCAGTTTGTAGTGGTTAATAAAGGTATGAGATGAGGCCCAAGTTGCTGCCGAGCAAATATCATCCAAGGGGACTCTAGATCTGAATGCAGTAGAAGTAGATATGGAGCGAGTGGAATGTGCACGAACCCTTTGAGGTGCGGGCCTCCCAGAAGACTCATAAGCTAGAAGGATACATTGGGAAATCCAGTGTGATAAGGTGACCTTCGAAACAGCTTTACCTAAATTTAGTTTGGCAAAGGAAATGAACAGCTGATCAGATTGTCTGTGACCAGCAGTCCTATGAATATAGAAATGCAGCTGCCTGTGCACATCTAATGAATGCAGCTTGTATTCTCCTTTATTTTGATAATTAGGGAAGAAAACAGGAAGATTACTGGACTGATTGGTATTGGTTTCTGATGCCAACTTAGGTAGAAAGGACGGATTGGTCCTGAGGTACACTCTATCCTGATAAAAAACCAAGTACGGGGGTTTTATGGAAAGAGCTTGAAGTTCCGAAACTCTTTTTGCAGAAGTGATGGCTACCAGGAATGCTGTTTCCAAGACAGGTATTTAAGATCAGCCGAGGCAGCTGGTTCAAAGGGAGATGCAGTCAAGGCCTGAAGAACTAGCGATAGGTCCCAAGGGGGTATGGCTTCTTTGATAGGGGGCCTGAGCAGAAAAATACCCTTGAGGAAGGTTTTACATAATTTAGCTGACATCAAAGGACCTGTCTCGTGTCCTACGTGGTAATGGGAGATGGCTGCCAATTGTACCTTGACTTGATGGAGAAACGCTTCCATTTACTGAGGTAAATCTTCCTGGTGGAAGGTTTATGCCCTGCCACCAAGATGGCTTTGACTGGTGAAGAGATACCGGGAGTCCTCATTAAGAGTGGAACTGGAGCAGCCAAGCTGTCAGCTTCAGACTGTCCAGATTCGGGGTCGGTAAGCCTGAAGGGTGGGAGATCAGATCCGGGCTGGAATCCAGAATCCAAGGAGGATTCACCAAGTGAGACCACAGGTAAGGGAACCAAGTTTGTCGAGGCCAGAATGGGGCAATGAGGATCATTTTGCTCTCCAACCGAGAGGCTTTCTGTAACATCTTTAGCATCAGGGGTAGAGGAGGATAGGCATAAAGTAGACCGGGCGGCCAAGCATGCACTAGAGCGTCTGTCGGGGATTCCCCTGGTGGGGGAATCAGGGCGAAGAAGTTGTCGCATTTCGTATTTGAGGGAGAGGCAAAAAGATCGCAGCAGGGTTGCCCCCATTTTGCAAAAATCTGCTTCGCTACTCGGGAGTTGAGAGACCACTCGTAAGGGGAAAGAATAGTGTGGCTGAGTTTTTCCACCAGAATGTTGGACCGACCCAGAATGTGCGTTGCAATCAGAAAGCGGTTGGTGGAGATTGCCCATTCCCACACTCTCATGGCTTCTCGGCAGAGAGGGTAAGACCTGGTTCCCCCCTGTTTGTTGATATACCAGACAACTGACATGTTGTCTGTCTGTATCGCAATAGTTCCTGTGGGAAGAAGGTTGTGAAGTGCTTGCAACGCCAACAGCACTGCCCTCATCTCCAGAACACTGATATGCAGGGAGGTCTCTGTGTCATTCCATGTGCCTTGGACTGCTCTGCCTGAGCAATGCCCCCCCCCACCCGAGGCGAGAAGCGTCCGTGGTCACCATGACGAGAGGAGGTGGAGCACAGAAGGGGCGACCTGTATGGAGGTCTGGAGAATGAAGCCACCATAACAGGGCCCTCCTGTAAGCCTTGCTGATAGAGATAGGGTGATGGAGAGGAAGAAGCTGAAAGGACCATTGAACTTGAAGGGTCCACTGTAGTACCCTCATGTTTAGGCGAGCACATGGAAGGAGTGTAATTGCTGCTGCCATAGAGCCCAGTGTCCTCAGGACCAATTCCGCGGGTGGAGCTTCTGACTGGAGGATGGCCCGCACATGTAAACCCAGATTCTGTAGTCGTTCCGGAGTGAGGTAGGCTCGCAGACTTCTCGTATCTAATCTGGCCCCTATGAAGTCTATCACTTGTGTCGGAGCAAGGGAGGATTTGTCCGTATTGATCATAATGCCTAACTGGGGGGCTAGGCAAAGAAAAAAATCTCTGGCTGAGCAGAGTAGATGCCTTGTTGGGGCGGTCAGGAGCCAGTTGCCCAGGTACGGGAAGACCTGCATTCCCTGGAGTCTCAGGTGGGCCGCTATCACTGCTAAAACTTTGGTGAACACCCTGGGGGGCTGTGGTGAGGCCAAAGTGAAGGACCCTGAACTGATAGTGGCTGGCTCCCAGCCGGAAGCGGAGAAACCTCCTGGATCACCTGTCCATTAAAATGTGGTAGTACGCATCCTTGAGGTCTATTGAGCACATCCAGTCATTCTCCGCAAGAGGGGAGAATGGATTGAAGAGTGACCATTCAGAATTTTTCCTTGGTTACCGACAGGTTCAGGAGGGAAAGGTCTAGAATTGGTCTCAAGTCCCCCGTCTTTTTTGGCACCAGAAAGAACCTGGAGTAAAACCCTAATCCGAGCTGGTCTGGGGGGAAGGGTTGGATGGCTCTTTTCTCTAGCAGCTGCTGGATTTCTGCGGCTGCAGCCTCCCTCTGAGCGGGTGGTACATTGGGGAGGTTTCTGAGTCTGGGAACATGTTGCATTGGGATTTTGTAATCTCTGGATATGATACGAAGCACCCAGCGGTCTGACGTGATGGACTCCCATGCCGCCAGGTGTCTCGAGAAGCACCCCCCCGACTGCCTCCATAGTGGAGCAGTCGGGCAACCCTTCAGGGCTGTTGCGTGGGCTGATCAGAGAAGGATTCTCTGGACCCACAGTTTTTTGGAGCCCCTCTGCCTCTAGAGCAGCGTCCTCCCTGTCCTCCTCTGCCACGGAAGGACTGGCTGTCCAAAGCAGGTTGGGAATGTTGTGATTTCCAGAACCACATCGTCTTCTGTCCCTTTTGGTTCTTGGAGAAGGACCTCTGGGGAGCAGAGAAGTGGACTCCGACGGCAGATAACGTCTTCCCATCCTTCTCACTCTGGACAAGTGTCTCGCGAACGGTCTTGCCAAACAAGGCAGAACCATCAAAGGGGGCATTCGCAAAGGACGCCTTAAAGGTCTCCGTGAAGTCGCAATGTCGGAGCCAGGCCTGGCGTCTCATAACTAGGCCCGCTCCGCTAGCTCTAGTGGCTCCCTCAGTGGCATGGGACAACAGCCGCATAGAGGTGTTGGAAATAGATCTAAGAGTGGCCATACGAGTGGAGTACAACTGCTTGTCCTCCGCCGACATGGACTCTGGGGGGGAAGCAGCATATTCTTTAATAAGATCTTGCTGCATCCTGATGACATGTGCCATGTAGTTCAGGGACCTTACTGAGAAGGTCGCTGAACTAAATACCTGCTTCCCAAGGGGATCCATCGAGCGGATCTCCTTGCTCGGTGGATGGACCAAGGGGCTCTCCTGAGCTAGTTCCCTCTTAGTGGCTGCCACCGTCAACATGGCATCTACGGGGGGGGGAACCTTGCTCCAGTGGGACCGGTCTGCGGGGGGGGGATCAAGATCCTATCCGGGCGTTTAGGGACTGGCTCCACAGTGTCCAGCTCCTTCCACGCCCTGGTGGTAATAAGGTCCACCAGGGGGTCGGCCAGAGGGGACACCCAAGAGGTAGATGGGCCTGCTTCGAATCCCTCCAGGAACACAGACTCGTCGGAGGAAGCCTTGGGGGCAGACCACCCCCCCCCGATCCTGAGCATTTCCATGATGTCACCAAAGGAGATATCCTCAGGGGGTGACCTTGGGGAGCCTTCCCCTTCATCCAAGTCTGTGTCCTCTGTTAAGGACTCGGGGGAGTCCACATGCCTCCTCTTACACTTGTTCTTGCGAGGCACTTCCTGGGGGGGGCTGTCCAAGGAGGTCTCACCAGCAACATCCTGTTCCAATGGAACAACCTGGGACATCGAAGCAGGCTGTCCCTGTGGCCGGGTGATGGGAGTCTGACCCAGCAGAGAGGGAGTGCAGGGTGGAGCCGAGACAAGGCTGAGGGGGAGCCACTCTCCCTGGGTTCCAAAAGTCGACTCCCCCTCGGATCCGATGAAGGGATCGGAACCGGCACCGAGACCGTCGGATCCGAGGGACCAGTGTGCCCCGACCTGGACGGAGCCGAAGGCACACTGAATCCCTCGGATGCGAAGCTCGCCCCACAGCTCCGAGAGGTCGGATCCGACAATGGAGCCGACAGACTCGAGGGCAGGGTCGAATCCGAAGTACTCAGTACTGTCGGCGCCGACCCACCCCCAGCTCTGACGCTGCCCAGCTCCGAGCGCTCCGAACCCGGGAAGCGGGTCGGAGAAGGAGCAATCGGAACAAAGAAAGGTGTCGAGCTCCCACCTGAAGGGGGGGGCAAGAGCACTCCCATCTGCAGCTGGGCCTGGATGAACCTCCTCCTCATCCGGTCCAAGTCTGCATCAGACAGGCTGTAGGTTGATCTTGAAGAGGCCACCGAGGCAGGCCTGGAATGCCGCCTTGATGACCTCGACGGAGATCTGGTCTCCTCCTCCTCGGGTCCCAGGGAGAAGCAAGGAGATCGGATCCGAGGAGGAGGAGACCTGGAAGCCGTGGAGGGAGAAGCCCGCTTAGCTGGGGGGGCCGAAGCAGAGGCCTCGGCCCTCCACTTGTGGTGCTTCTCCCTCCATTTCTCCCTCCTGGCCTCCCTGTTCTCCGGAGCTTTAGTGGGAGTTTTAATCCTGGCCAGGGGAAGTGGGGCAGGAGTGGCTACCACCACAGGCTGAGGAGGTGCCACGGGAGGAGCGGAGGCCGAAGCAGAATCCGGGGGCAAAAGTCCCGCCAGGATCAGCTTTGACCTCCGCTCTTTCAGTGCCCTGGGGTTGAACGCTGCACAAATGGTACAGCCCGAGGACAGGTGTTCAACCCCAAGGCACCGAACAGACTGAGTGTGGCCATCTGCCAGGGAGAGCTTATGGCCACACTCAGTGCATTTAGAAAACAATAGGCTTAGGGGCCTCTGCCATACCTAAACTAAGGCTACACAAACACACTAGGTCCCAAACGGAATCACATACAAGCACACACTACGACCAGCAAGGGGAGGGTAAAAAACTAAAAATTTAAAGCTAACAGGCTAAGGAAAACCTAGCACACTCACACTGATTAAACTAAGAAAAAAGACTGTGAAAAATTCACTTATCTATAAGAAATCGCCAGGAGCTCGCAATCCAGCTGACACACTTTAGAGCGGCAAACTAGATCTGGGTGAGGGGAGGAGCTAGGAGCTCGGATCCATAGCTGTATAAAATAGTTGCCGGCTCAGATCCGATATCGGATCCAAGACCCACAGGTTGCAGACAAATGAAGTCCCTTCTCCAGATGCCATGTTTCACATGTCTATTTCTATATCCAGTGGTACTGAAACTTTATAGTCTCTCATTTATTCTCTAATTTCAGTGTTGCTGATAATCTTTGTCATCACCATCTCCCAACACCAGTCTCTGGTTCAAGTCCAAGGTACTCCTGATTCTTCTAGTCAATGACTGTTTTTTTTCTGTCTGTCAAGCATTTTCCTTTGGAAAAATGGAAAATGTTTCATTGGCAAAGTCTTTCTAGGGCTTTGTTGTCAGACTAATGAAAAGCAGCCCCCCCCCCTTCTGCTTGCTGGGTCACTCTTCATTAGATAAACTTTTTTCTTTCCTCCTTAGCCTGTTCTGCATCAAAAATCTCTTTGATTCTCCAGGAAACTATTCTGAAAAAACAGGATACAGTAGCTTGAATCTCACATGTGCCTCTCAACAGTCCATGATTGCTTTGATAAACTTGCTTCTCCTCTGACTGGCACAGAGTAAATAATAATTTCCACAAATACTCTGTTGTCTCCAATTTTTAAAACTCTTCCTATCTGCCACAATTTTGCCAGGAGCAGCTCTTTCTGCTGGTATGATTGGATCTTTGCTAATGTAGGTCTTGGCTGTTTTCTTGTGGCCGTGCTTGCAGCATACACACAATGTGCCCTCTCAATTAATAAATCCTGCTGTGGAACACCAGTCTAGTTGCTTATTTGTATTTTTATAAAATTAATACATTCTGTTCCCTCCAGTTTCTCTGCTACTGCAGAAAATCGTAGGCTTTCTCTGTGCCCGCTCTGTCTTCCAAATCTACTATTTCTTTTTGAAACAGTTCTTTTTGAAAAGTCTCATATTCAGCTAGACTTTTTTTTTCATTTCAGCCTCTTCTTTTTGTAGTTGTATCAGTTCATCTGAATAACTAGCCAGAGCTGTTTCTATTTTTCCAGCCTTTCATTATTTGAGTTGATATACTCCTTCAGTGTTTCATTTATTTTAAACACTTATGACTGCATTTGATTTATTTTTTCCTCTAAATTACTGAAAGTGATCTTCTGTACCAAAGATGAAACTTGAACTGCTTTGTGCTGAACAGCTGCAGGAATTTTCCCAGACAGAGTTTTCTCTTCTCTTTTTCTGGTTGATTTTCTTTCAGGTTCTCTAAATTTCTGCTTTACTGGCAGCCAGGCAGTATAATTATTAGCTAGTGATTGAATTTTACCCAAATTGAAGGTTTCACCAGCCTTTTTTTCACAGTTTTGTTTTCATACTGGAAGAGCTCAAATAAACATTTTGATCAGTGTGCAGCTATACTGGAACTCTCTGACTATACTTCCTCTGAGAATTCTTCTTCTTTCGGCTGCTCCTGTTAGGGGTCGCCACAGCAGATCAACTGTTTCCATTTCTTCCTGTCCTCTGCATCGTGCTCTGTCACACCAACCACCTGTATGTCCTCTCTCACCACATCCATAAACCTTATCTTAGGTCTTTCTCTTTTCCTGTTACCTGGCAGCTTCATCCTTAGCATCTTTTTCCCAATATACTCTGCATCCCTCATCAGCACATGTCCAAACCAATGTAATCTTGCCTCTCTGACTTTGTCTCCAAACCTTCCAACCTGGGCTGACCCTCTAATATACTTATTCCTAATCTTATCCATCCTCGTCACACCCAGTGCAAATCTTAACATCTTCAACTCTGCCACATCAAGCTCTGACTCCTGCCTTTTTGTCAATGCCACTGTCTCCAACCCATATAACATAGCTGATCTCACTACCCTCTTGTAGACCTTCCTTTTCACTCTTACTGGTACTCTGTCACAAATCACTCCTGACACTCTTCTCCACCCACTCCATCCTGCCTGTACTCTCTTCTTCACCTCTCTTCCACACTCACCATTACTCTGAACTGTTGATCCCGAGTACTTAAACTCATCCACCTTCGCCACCTCTACTCCCTGCATCCTCACCATTCCTCTATCTTCCCTCTCATTCACATATACTTCCTCTAAGAATAATGTGAGTAAAACTGGATGTCTTATTTACAAATGCGGTGACCAATTGCTCAAAGGAAGAATTCCATTTGTGAGTTTACAAAGGTCCTTTATAGGGATATCCAGCTTGAACTGTCTTTCTTTTGACATAACAGGCTGGAGAAATTACATACTTCCCACATGTGATTATGCTGAGCTGCTGGTGCTAACAATTTATTCTTTCTTTATATTTTGTTGACTGGGTTAGTCCCACTCGTCTAATGGCCTCTTTTCAGGAAAGACCCAAGGTGGTCTTCATTTTACCAAGACACTGAGGAACTTCCCCCATTGTTGCAAGTGGGACCATTTGAGGAGTATCCCTGTTCCATTCCATGAAAGAAATGGTGATGCAGAGAGTGAACCAGAAAATGAGATGCTTCTGGGGATATTATGGAGAAAATACAAAAGGAGGATGCAGAGACAATTCTGAAGAATAGTGGTGAGATGGAAAAGAAATATTCACAGAAAATAAAAGAAGGCAAAAGTAGAGAAGCAGAAAAAAATGAAAAATTAAAGTGTATGGTAAGGATTCAAAGTAAAGAAGGCAAATAAATGGACAGGTATAAAGTAGTGTGGTACAATTTAACAGGTAATTTGGGTGTAATAGCAATAACACATGAAGTAAGAGCATTTATTCTTATTAACAAAGAGACATTTTGTGATATTATATTTGATACTGCTTTTTCAAGGGAAATTTTTCTTGCAGAATATGAAAAAGAAGGACTGCAACCCAGTGGCGGCTGGTGACTTCAAATCACAGGGGGGCTGCAGGAGACAGCTGAATGGGTGGGGTCAAGGGGAGGGGGTGTGGTCAACCAGAAAGGGGAAGAGATATGCACAAAACCACAAAAACTAACTTTAATTAAATACGCTGCCCTGGGTGGCAAACCATCATTATGAAAGTCCAATCAAGACAAAAATAAGTGTAGAAGAATAAAAATATTTCAATGCATTGGCTGCATGACAGCTTACTTACTATCTAGATGGAAACAAAAGGTTCTGAGGCATGAATAAATAAATTACTTTTTAAATACATTACTGGAATGCCAGTCAAAATCAAGTATAAGAAAAACCAGAAGCACTCAACTCGAACCACTTCTCCTGCACTGCAGTTCTAATTATAATATATTCAGCTTTATTAAAGTACCAAGTAACATGCTGAAAGTAGAAATCTATGTGATGCCCCCACTTGTAAAAATGTTTCTTATCCAAAAAAGACCTGCTGCCTGACAACTTGTTTCATGGGGAAAACATGATAAAAGTAAAAAATGAAAAGCAAACAAGAAACAAGCTCAAGATACATTGTTTAAAGGATTACTGTACAGGTTATGGACCACACATGATTGGCATTCTGTGTAGTTTATGGGTAAAGTCTGTAGAGATGACTGGAAGTCTCCAACAAGTGTAATGAGCTTTTTAAAATAATGGAATCCTGTCCTTAAATACCCAAGTCTTATACATTATCTAGTCAAGTATTCTCTGCATGGCAACAACAGAAAGGCTTTCAATGTTGGCAATTCTTTAACAGTATGCTTATTAAAGCTTACTTGCATCTTACGATCTCAGACAAGCTTACCTTATGGTCATTAAAGCATTGCTACTTAAACACAGAGCAACAGGCACTTTGAGTAATAAGCATAAATCTGAGTAATAATCATAAATCAACAGTACAAAATATGACAGAAACCAGACCATTCTGCAAAATCAAGGACAGATGAAAAGCCACTGTAGTACTTATGCAGTGTGTCCTCCCCATCCAAGGTAGATACAACTACTCCTTGCCTTGCTTGGACACATCCAGAGTCACTACATGGGGGAGTGGGGTGCAACAAGCATGTCACAATTTGAAATCTCTCTGGCTGACTGTGATGGCCCTGACACATTTGTCATACCTCTCAACCTCAAGAGCAGGAAATCTGGACAAAGCCATACACAGAAGTGGGACAAAGGCCCAAAAATAAGGACAATTTTAAATATTGCTCTAATAAACTTAGAAAGATAATAGAATAGGTCTTGCATTAGTATGAATTTTCTGAAGGGTATAAAATCTGAAACTCAAATGTCTGTCATTTTCTAACTTCAGTCTTTAGTGATTTGTCACTAATTTGCCAAAAAACACAACTTTATGAAAAATGGACCAAAAATGTGATGCAAAAAATAGAAGTTATGTCCTTACCATAACGTTCCATGTGGAGTGTTCATCTCGCCTTTGTTCTTACACATGGTTCGGAGCCGATCCTCGGCTCCGTGCCGGCCTCTTGCAAGCTCTGCATCGAGAAGAAGCTTGAGACAATCTAATACCCACAATCCCCCTCTGCCTTTACCTCAGATCTAGTTTGCAAGCAAACCAATCTACAGAATAGCACATTCATGCTTACATCACATATGCACAGAAAAAATCTACACATAACTATATATATATATATAAGCCAAACAGACACATATAAAAATATATATATGCCAACTATGTACACAATATTGCAACAGTAGCAGAATGCTCCTGGCCAGGCATCAAAGAACGTTCTTCCTAAGGGTGGGAGGGTGAGACTGTAAGAACAAAGGCGAGATGAACACTCCACATGGAACGTTATGGTAAGGACATAACTTCTATATGTGATAGTGTTCAATCTTGCCGTTTGTTCTTACACATGGGTAGCGTCCCTAGCTCCTTGTTCCTGAGGAACTCACGGGAGGACGTTCTTGAGCACAGTGGAACCAAAGGTTGCCCTGTCCCTAGAAACCTTGTCTACCTTATAATGAGAAATGAATGTATGTGGCTTAGACCAAGTAGCAGCTGCACAAATAGCGTCCAGTGGTAGGCGGGCTGCATGAGCCAAAGATGTAGACACTGACCTTGTGGAATGTCCTTTGGGTTTGTGTAAAAGGGTTTGATTTGAAGAATCGTAGACATAGATTATACAATCCGTTAACCATTTAGAAAGAGTTCTTTTGGTTACTGCAAGTCCTTTCCTGCTATCAGCAAAAGCCACAAAGAGTTGATCTGTTTTTCTGTGATCTTTTGTTCTATCCAAGTAAAATCTTAGCTGTCTGTGAACATTTAATTTGTGTAACATATACTCCATTTTGTTGGAGTGGTTTTTGAAGAAAGTGGGTAATTCAATGGACTGATTAATATTGTTAATAGAACACACTTTAGGGAGGAAGGATGAATTGGTTCGAAGAGAAACTCTGTCAGAGTGAAAGATCAAATAAGGGTGCTTGATGGAGAGAGCCTGAAGTTCAGATACTCGCCTAGCGGAAGTAATGGGGAAAAAATGATAATAAGTTGTGAAGTGATAGCATTTTGAACTTGGGTACTATCACAAACTGGTATAAAAAAGAAAGATCTAGAACTGGTCTCCATGAACCATCTCTCTTTGGTACCAGAAACATTCATGAATACAAACCTTCTCCCATCTGAGGAAAAGGGACCGGGTCTATCACCTCCTGAATCAGCAGATGCTAAATGGCAGGAGGGGAAAAACAGGAGTTTGATCTGCTAAGTAAGGAGGAATCCCTTGGAAAAGAGGGAGAGGTTCCCACTGCCATCTATATTCGAGATGTTTCACTTTCAAAACCCATCTTTCTGGAACTATCTGTTGCCAAAGACTGAAAAGGAGGTTCAGATTTTTGGAACGGTTAAAGGCTTGCCTCTGTGGGAAGCGGGGAAGAAATTTGAAACGAGTTATTCAGACTTGTTAGACTTTTATTCTGAGGAGTTGGCTCCTCCTTTCTTTTTGGAACCTCCCTTCCATTGCATTTTAAAAGCCTACTTACCAGCAGCTTGTTGTGTCTGTTTATTTTGCTTTTTGTAAAAAATTTCAGATGTAGCATTCAATCCCTTGGTAAATTTGTAGAAGGAAGCCTGAAAAATCAGTAAAAGTCCCTGGATCAGCCTCCCTCTCTCATCACACTTTTAAGGACCTCCGCAGCAGATGGTCCAAAGATAACCTCTCCTTCTACAAGAGAATTTAAAATTTCAGATTTAATATCTTCAGGAGTACGTAACCAAGAATACCACCTCATAAGAGTTCTAGTAGCAGCAGCCCTGGAAGTGGCATCAGCGAAATCATAAACACATTTGGAAGACTGGGTAGTCACTTCGGAGGGGAAAATGCCACAATGTCCTTCATTCTCTCAAATGAGGCAAAAATAAACTTTAACATATAAGCCTGACAACTGACAAATTATAAAGATAAGTTTTGCAGAAGAATACATTTTTTCCAAATCTATCAAAAGCTTTCCCATCCTTGTCAGAAGTGAGGGAATTGACATCATCCAGATGTTTAGAAGCAGTTTGTTTCACCAGATAAATCAGTCTTGAGTCTGATCTGTGGTTAGAATATAAAAACTTACAAGACTAAGGAACTTTATATAATTTATTTGCTTTCTTTGGGGCAGCAGGCTGACTGTCAGGCAAGTTACAGACCATTAATAAACACATCCTCCACTGTTGGATGAATAGGAGGAACTGGAGTAGCTTCAGGAAATTCTAGTTGCAGTAAATCATATTTCTTAACAGACAGTGGAATATCATTATGTTCCCACTGAAACAACGGATTCATTCTGGAAATTGTTTCACAAAAGGAAACCCTTCCAGGGGGCTGTCAAAAGTCACATTTTCCTAAGAAGTTGTCCCTTCACACTCATTTTGTGGTTCAAAATCTTGAATCTTCTTAGACAATGAAGAATCTCTTTTTCTTTTACAAGAAACACCAGAAGTAGAAGGGTCAAGAGCCTGAACTAAACCCTAAGCTAAGCCTAATAAATCATTCCTGTCCAAAGTAACTGAGAAAGGAGAAGACATGTCTAATGTTTTGCTTCTTTTCATCAGGAATTTCTGAAGAAGCAGACCTACTTTTGACAGTTAAAACCTCACTAGGGACATGCATACCAGTCTGGCTAGGCAGAGAAGTATTCCCTGCTCCTCCTTTCAAAACTGCCACGGACACTCGAACAGCCACAGAGGGTGTGTTTAGCCTCCGGTCCATGGTGACTGTAGGGTCTACTTCAGAGATAGCCAAGGAAAAAGATGAATGGTCTAAAGAACAATAAATGACCACAGCAGAATAAATCATCTGCAGCTGAGGCACTTTAGGCACCTGTTAAAGTGGCAAACTCTGCTTGCTATTTTTTTTTTCTTTTTGTGCCTGAAAGAAGGAAGAACTAAGGAGCTGGTAGGTTGTTCCATGGTAAAGCCAAAAAAGATGAATGATTCCAAGGAAGTCCGGCAGCAGTAGTCAGTGAAACAGGCAAGCACTAAAAAGAACCAAAAAAGTATAAGTGGTAAGCACAACAATGAACACCAATAACCAGAGAAATACCGTGCTAAAATTAAGTCCAAACACTCAGAAATAAAGTAAAACCCTTTAATGAAATCACAGTCAAGTATTAAAAAAGTCAATTACTCCAACAAAAATTAAATGAAAAGGACTTTAAACACTTCCCCCAGCCCTCAACTTTAAAACAGCACAACTTTTACCATGGAAAAGGTAGTTTTAAATTAATTTTAACATTTTTTTCACAAAGTAAAAAGTAATACTACTGTACAAAAGTTACTAAAAGTCTTATGACAGTCTGAAAACACTTCTTCCCAGCTTAAAATTATTAATTCAACTGAAAAAGTTCACTTTCTGTCATAAAACTAAAAAAAGTGAAATCCCCCCAAAGGGAACTTATCTGTCCAGCAATGCAACAGCATAAGCCAACCATTGCTCCACTAATATCTGCAAAAGGAGTGCTCTTCAGTGACAGGAAAGCTCTGAAGAGTTTGGCACAGAAACCACTCAGCATTAATCGAGCTGACTAATGGTTTGGGTGTGTGGAAGGTGCCCTTAAACTTTAGAAACTGGCCAGCTGTTATATCCTTAACAGGATATAACCTATATAGCTAAACAGTATTGCAGCAGTGATCAGTATGATGAACATGTTAAATTTACTTTATTTTGTATAACCACTCCTCAGCCCTAACCCTCTTCCCTAACCCCTTCTGTGTCCCCAATAATAGTTCCACACCCTTCTCACTAATTCTTTCTCTTACATCTCCCTTTGGCCTCTTTATCACTTTATTCACTTTGCACTGTTTCACTTCTTATTCTTACAATACCCATATTGTTAGTGCTGTTACCGAACTTCTTACAGCAATTCTGACTTTAGGAATTAATCTCCCTATTTCTGTTATGAATTTCCACCCTTCTGCACAAGCTTACACTCTTTGTGGAACCCTTACCTGTAAACTGAAGAGTCCAGCTAAGGATGTGATTACATCTGCAAAAGAGTGCTCCAGACTCATTTCTTCCCCGAGGACAATCACTCAACATGCATGGCTCATGTGTTGTACCATTTTACAGAGCATAAAAAGCTCATCCCCAGGGCATCTCAGTGGCATAGTGGATAACGTTGTTGTCTCACAGCAAGAGGTTCCTGGTTCAGTTCTTGGCTTGAGTGGTTTCTGTATGGTGTCTGTACATCCTCCCTGTGTTCACGTGGGTTTCCTCTAGGTGTTCTGGTTTACTCCCACATTCCAAAGACATTCAATAGGTGGAGTGGACATTCTAAACTGGCCATAGATATGAATTGTGCATGTGAGGGTGTGATGTGGAAGACCTACCGCAGCAGGGCTAGCCACCTGGTAGTATAAACCTTGGCTCTAGATGATTATCAGTGCTGAAGTGACACCCAATCCCATAGGAAAAAAAGGGGTTGTGGATGGATGGAAAAGGCTCATTCCAACTCAGTTTAATAAAATTAGAAAGTAATTGTAGCTTCAGAAAAAAATTACTGCAGTAGCTTACAAGTGGCTCACGCTTTTTAAAGCCAAGGATGTTGGAGTGTGTAACCAACATCAGCTGATTTCACTTTTTAAAGTGAAAAAAGACTCACAGGAAGCAACCAGAGGTCAGATCACTTTCCTGTTGAATGTTATATGCTGGAACACGCTCTCCCCGTCTCTGACTTCCTATCCTAAAAAGTAGGTCAAAGGCGTCTAGGATCAATTACAAAACTCCATTTTTTTCTGTGCACTGACCATAGAAGTATCAGCTTTCAGGTTCCAGCCCTCTCTGTCTATCCTTGTACTGACTGACTCCAGCTTACCAGAGATGTTACCCATTTTTACCTCTTCCATCCCAGTTTTCCAGCCACCCCCAGTCAATTAGCTTTATGCAAACTGGTCTCTACCCCCCTCCTCTTTCCCCTACACTCTTTCTTTTAAAGGAATCCACCTCTCTACCAAAATGTCCCATTCTAATAACCTTCCTTCTCAAGCCCAAAGACATTACTTCAGCTCCACTTTCTACCATCCATATCCTACTGCAACACATGCAAACATCATTACATACTCAAAACACATCAGTTTATATCACCCCACCACCATTAAATTCCCTCACAAATCTATTTCAATATCCATACCAACCAACCCCCCCCCCCCCCCCGGCACACACATTATAGTCTTCATTCTAATACTTCTACCACTCACCAACATCTTTACTCCCCATTCAACTAACTTCATCTACAATTCTTTCAATAACTCCTCTGGCAATCTATCTCTCTCTCTTACCCACACTCACCTATTCACAACTCAAACCACATTTACCTACCTTTACCTCCAACTTACACTAAACTCTCACATATAACTACTTTCTACAGTGCACAATTCCTTTCCATCAGGAGAAACGTGGCCAGGGCATAAGGAAAGATCCAATATCTTTTCAATAGGTGCTGCAAGATCTTTTACCACCAACTTCAGCATATGAGGCCTTGGTTTAAAGTCTCATCTGAAGTATGGCCCTCTCAGGAGTGAGCACTCCCTTATGCTGCACTGCAGTGTCCATAATCCATCTAGTTGATGTGTGAATAGAACCCACAGCCTTCTGCACCAAAAGTGAGTGACCTACCTGCTGTGCCACTGACACTGCCAATGTGTTGGATTTTCCTCCATTCTACATTAAAAATTCACAGGTTCATCGATTCATACCAAATGTATGGCCTACTGAGACCATAGGTGTTCCACACTGGAATTTATACATACCTGTGTATTTCTGTGGTTCTTTATTGTAGGTGGATAGTAACTCACATTTTTTCACAGGCAGAGAGAGTTTATTCCAAAGCCAAGAGAGAAAGTAGATAATTAATAAATCAGTTTGGCTTGTTACTATTGTTAATATTTTATATGTTGCGTTTACACATATGTGTTGACAATCTCCACAAGTATATTCTAGAGATAACTTTTAAAGAAGAAAGACTTCTTTGTGGTCCATAATGTATGGAACACATTCCCTCCTATGAGTCAAAAGGAGAAGGAGAACAAGGACAGTTCTTACCTCTCAGGATAACACATACATCCAATCCCTTAAGCACCTCTGGCCATGAACCTCTGAACATGTTCAAGTTGAACGAGGTGTTTTCTTAACAGAATACAGATAGTGTAGTGCATTCAAGGCCTAATTAAACCACTGAAGTGAAAGTGGGAAGAAAAACATCCCTGGACTGACTGCATATCCCCTCAGTGTCCTTCTAAACATTAATGACACAAAGTGGAGTACATGCTTTAAAGTTCACCCAAATATTTAACAAAGTCAAAGATATTTCCACTCTTTCTCAGCCACTTTTTTTTTTGCAAATAAGATGTTATGTACTCACCATAATGTTCCATCTGAGTAGGTGGCTTTATTTGTCTGCAGCCTGTGGGTCTTGGATCCGATATCGGATCCGAGCCGGCAACTATTTTATACAGCTGTGGATCCGAGCTCCTAGCTCCTCCCCTCACCCATAATCCCTTGCCAACCCCAAATGACCTCAGATCAAGTTTGCCCTGCTATATACCTGAAAAGTTATTCCAACAGGAAAAGGCAGGAGAAATACCATCATCTAACTCTTCTGAAGGCCAGGGGGAAGGAGGGGAGGGGGGGTGGTTTCAGACAAATGAAGCCACCTACTCAGATGGAACGTTATGGTGAGTACATAACTTCTTAATCTGGAGTAGGGACTTCATTTATCTGCAACCTGTGGGACAGAGTCCCCAGCTACCTGAATCTTGGGCGGCCATCATGGAAGGATGTTCTGGAGCACTGCGGAGCCAAAGGATGCTCTCCCTCTGGAGATGACGTCCAGTTTGTAGTGGTTAATAAAGGTATGAGATGAGGCCCAAGTGGCTGCCGAGCAAATATCATCCAAGGGGACTCTAGATCTGAATGCAGTAGAAGTAGATATGGAGCGAGTGGAATGTGCACGAACCCTTTGAGGTGCGGGCCTCCCAGAAGACTCATAAGCTAGAAGGATACATTGGGAAATCCAGTGTGATAAGGTGACCTTCGAAACAGCTTTACCTAAATTTAGTTTGGCAAAGGAAATGAACAGCTGATCAGATTGTCTGTGACCAGCAGTCCTATGAATATAGAAATGCAGCTGCCTGTGCACATCTAATGAATGCAGCTTGTATTCTCCTTTATTTTGATAATTAGGGAAGAAAACAGGAAGATTACTGGACTGATTGGTATTGGTTTCTGATGCCAACTTAGGTAGAAAGGACGGATTGGTCCTGAGGTACACTCTATCCTGATAAAAAACCAAGTACGGGGGTTTTATGGAAAGAGCTTGAAGTTCCGAAACTCTTTTTGCAGAAGTGATGGCTACCAGGAATGCTGTTTCCAAGACAGGTATTTAAGATCAGCCGAGGCAGCTGGTTCAAAGGGGATGCAGTCAAGGCCTGAAGAACTAGCGATAGGTCCCAAGGGGGTATGGCTTCTTTGATAGGGGGCCTGAGCAGAAAAATACCCTTGAGGAATGTTTTACATAATTTAGCTGACATCAAAGGACCTGTCTCGTGTCCTACGTGGTAATGGGAGATGGCTGCCAATTGTACCTTGACTGTCGAACTGCTAGTCCCTTGCTGAAAAAGTCCAGTAAGGAAGTCCAAAACGGACGTTAGCGGAGCAGTGAAGGGGTCCAGACTATGATGTTCCACCCAGATGGAGAAACGCTTCCATTTACTGCGGTAAATCTTCCTGGTGGAAGGTTTATGCCCTGCCACCAAGATGGCTTTGACTGGTGAAGAGATACCGGGAGTCCTCATTAAGAGTGGAACTGGAGCAGCCAAGCTGTCAGCTTCAGACTGTCCAGATTCGGGGTCGGTAAGCCTGAAGGGTGGGAGATCAGATCCGGGCTGGGATCCAGAATCCAAGGAGGATTCACCAAGTGAGACCACAGGTAAGGGAACCAAGTTTGTCGAGGCCAGAATGGGGCAATGAGGATCATTTTGCTCTCCAACCGAGAGGCTTTCTGTAACATCTTTAGCATCAGGGGTAGAGGAGGATAGGCATAAAGTAGACCGGGCGGCCAAGCATGCACTAGAGCGTCTGTCGGGGATTCCCCTGGTGGGGGAATCAGGGCGAAGAAGTTGTCGCATTTCGTATTTGAGGGAGAGGCAAAAAGATAGCAGCAGGGTTGCCCCCATTTTGCAAAAATCTGCTTCGCTACTCGGGTGTTGAGAGACCACTCGTAAGGGGAAAGAATAGTGTGGCTGAGTTTTTCCGCCAGAATGTTGGACCGACCCGGAATGTGCGTTGCAATCAGAAAGCGGTTGGTGGAGATTGCCCATTCCCACACTCTCATGGCTTCTCGGCAGAGAGGGTAAGACCTGGTTCCCCCCTGTTTGTTGATATACCAGACAACTGACATGTTGTCTGTCTGTATCGCAATAGTTCCTATGGGAAGAAGGTTGTGAAGTGCTTGCAACACCAACAGCACTGCCCTCATCTCCAGAACACTGATATGCAGGGAGGTCTCTGTGTCATTCCATGTGCCTTGGACTGCTCTGCCTGAGCAATGCCCCCCCCCACCCGAGGCGAGAAGCGTCCGTGGTCACCATGACGAGAGGAGGTGGAGCGCAGAAGGGGCGACCTGTATGGAGGTCTGGAGAATGAAGCCACCATAACAGGGCCCTCCTGTAAGCCTTGCTGATAGAGATAGGGTGATGGAGAGGAAGAAGCTGAAAGGACCATTGAACTTGAAGGGTCCACTGTAGTACCCTCATGTTTAGGCGAGCACATGGAAGGAGTGTAATTGCTGCCATAGAGCCCAGTGTCCTCAGGACCAATTCCGCGGGTGGAGCTTCTGACTGGAGGATGGCCCGCACATGTAAACCCAGATTCTGTAGTCGTTCCGGAGTGAGGTAGGCTCGCAGACTTCTCGTATCTAATCTGGCCCCTATGAAGTCTATCACTTGTGTCGGAGCAAGGGAGGATTTGTCCGTATTGATCATAATGCCTAACTGGGGGGCTAGGCAAAGAAAAAAATCTCTGGCTGAGCAGAGTAGATGCCTTGTTGGGGCGGTCAGGAGCCAGTTGCCCAGGTACGGGAAGACCTGCATTCCCTGGAGTCTCAGGTGGGCCGCTATCACTGCTAAAACTTTGGTGAACACCCTGGGGGGCTGTGGTGAGGCCAAAGTGAAGGACCCTGAACTGATAGTGGCTGGCTCCCAGCCGGAAGCGGAGAAACCTCCTGGATCACCTGTCCATTAAAATGTGGTAGTACGCATCCTTGAGGTCTATTGAGCACATCCAGTCATTCTCCCGCAAGAGGGGGAGAATGGATTGAAGAGTGACCATTCAGAATTTTTCCTTGGTTACCGACAGGTTCAGGAGGGAAAGGTCTAGAATTGGTCTCAAGTCCCCCGTCTTTTTTGGCACCAGAAAGAACCTGGAGTAAAACCCTAATCCGAGCTGGTCTGGGGGGAAGGGTTGGATGGCTCTTTTCTCTAGCAGCTGCTGGATTTCTGCGGCTGCAGCCTCCCTCTGAGCGGGTGGTACATTGGGGAGGTTTCTGAGTCTGGGAACATGTTGCATTGGGATTTTGTAATCTCTGGATATGATACGAAGCACCCAGCGGTCTGACGTGATGGACTCCGGGCAACCCTTCAGGGCTGTTGCGTGGGCTGATCAGAGAAGGATTCTCTGGACCCACAGTTTTTTGGAGCCCCTCTGCCTCTAGAGCAGCGTCCTCCCTGTCCTCCTCTGCCACGGAAGGACTGGCTGTCCAAAGCAGGTTGGGAATGTTGTGATTTCCAGAACCACATCGTCTTCTGTCCCTTTTGGTTCTTGGAGAAGGACCTCTGGGGAGCAGAGAAGTGGACTCCAACGGCAGATAACATCTTCCCATCCTTCTCACTCTGGACAAGTGTCTCGCGAACGGTCTTGCCAAACAAGGCAGAACCATCAAAGGGGGCATTCGCAAAGGACGCCTTAAAGGTCTCCGTGAAGTCGCAATGTCGGAGCCAGGCCTGGCGTCTCATAACTAGGCCCGCTCCGCTAGCTCTAGTGGCTCCCTCAGTGGCATGGGACAACAGCCGCATAGAGGTGTTGGAAATAGATCTAAGAGTGGCCATACGAGTGGAGTACAACTGCTTGTCCTCCGCCGACATGGACTCTGGGGGGGAAGCAGCATATTCTTTAATAAGATCTTGCTGCATCCTGATGACATGTGCCATGTAGTTCAGGGACCTTACTGAGAAGGTCGCTGAACTAAATACCTGCTTCCCAAGGGGATCCATCGAGCGGATCTCCTTGCTCGGTGGATGGACCAAGGGGCTCTCCTGAGCTAGTTCCCTCTTAGTGGCTGCCACCGTCAACATGGCATCTACGGGGGGGGACCCTTGCTCCAGTGGGACCGGTCTGCGGGGGGGGATCAAGATCCTATCCGGGCGTTTAGGGACTGGCTCCACAGTGTCCAGCTCCTTCCACGCCCTGGTGGTAATAAGGTCCACCAGGGGGTCGGCCAGAGGGGACACCCAAGAGGTAGATGGGCCTGCTTCGAATCCCTCCAGGAACACAGACTCGTCGGAGGAAGCCTTGGGGGCAGACCACCCCCCCCTGATCCTGAGCATTTCCATGATGTCACCAAAGGAGATATCCTCAGGAGGTGACCTTGGGGAGCCTTCCCCTTCATCCAAGTCTGTGTCCTCTGTTAAGGACTCGGGGGAGTCCACGTGCCTCCTCTTACACTTGTTCTTGCGAGGCACTTCCTCGGGGGGGCTGTCCGAGGAGGTCTCACCAGCAACATCCTGTTCCAATGGAACAACCTGGGACATCGAAGCAGGCTGTCCCTGTGGCCGGGTGATGGGAGTCTGACCCAGCAGAGAGGGAGTGCAGGGTGGAGCCGAGACAAGGCTGAGGGGGAGCCACTCTCCCTGGGTTCCAAAAGTCGACTCCCCCTCGGATCCGATGAAGGGATCGGAACCGGCGCCGAGACCGTCGGATCCGAGGGACCAGTGTGCCCCGACCTGGACGGAGCCGAAGGCACACTGAATCCCTCGGATCCGAAGCTCGCCCCACGGCAATGAGAGGTCGGATCCGACAATGGAGCCGACAGACTCGAGGGCAGGGTCGAATCCGAAGTACTCAGTACTGTCGGCGCCGACCCACCCCCAGCTCCGACGCTGCCCGGCTCCGAGCGCTCCGAACCCGGGAAGCGGGTCGGAGAAGGAGCAATCGGAACAAAGAAAGGTGTCGAGCTCCCACCTGAAGGGGGGGATAAGAGCACTCCCATCTGCAGCTGGGCCTGGATGAACCTCCTCCTCATCCGGTCCAAGTCTGCATCAGACAGGCTGTAGGTTGATCTTGAAGAGGCCACCGAGGCAGGCCTGGAATGCCGCCTCGATGACCTCGACGGAGATCTGGTCTCCTCCTCCTCGGGTCCCAGGGAGAAGCAAGGAGATCGGATCCGAGGAGGAGGAGATCTGGAAGCCGTGGAGGGAGAAGCCCGCTTAGCTGGGGGGGCCGAAGCGGAGGCCTCGGCCCTCCGCTTGTGGTGCTTCTCCCTCCATTTCTCCCTCCTGGCCTCCCTGTCCTCCGGAGCTTTAGTGGGAGTTTGAATCCTGGCCAGGGGAAGTGGGGCAGGAGTGGCTACCACCACAGGCTGAGGAGGTGCCACGGGAGGAGCGGAGGCCGAAGCCAAATCCGGGGGCAAAAGTCCCGCCAGGATCAGCTTTGACCTCCGCTCTTTCAGTGACCTGGGGTTGAACGCTGCACAAATGGTACAGCCCGAGGACAGGTGTTCAACCCCAAGACACCGAACAGACTGAGTGTGGCCATCTGCCAGGGAGAGCTTATGGCCACACTCGGTGCATTTAGAAAACAATAGGCTTAGGGGCCTCTGCCATACCTAAACTAAGGCTACACAAACACACTAGGTCCCAAACGGAATCACATACAAGCACACACTACGACCAGCAAGGGGAGGGTAAAAAACTAAAAATTTAAAGCTAACAGGCTAAAGAAAACCTAGCACACTCACACTGATTAAACTAAGAAAAAAGACTGTGAAAAATTCACTTATCTATAAGAAATCGCCAGGAGCTCGCAATCCAGCTGACACACTTTAGAGCGGCAAACTAGATCTGGGTGAGGGGAGGAGCTAGGAGCTCGGATCCATAGCTGTATAAAATAGTTGCCGGCTCAGATCCGATATCGGATCCAAGACCCACAGGTTGCAGACAAATGAAGTCCCTACTCCAGATGCCATGTTTCACATGTCTATTTCTATATCCAGTGGTACTGAAACTTTATAGTCTCTCATTTATTCTCTAATTTCAGTGTTGCTGATAATCTTTGTCATCACCATCTCCCAACACCAGTCTCTGGTTCAAGTCCAAGGTACTCCTGATTCTTCTAGTCAATGACTGTTTTTTTTCTGTCTGTCAAGCATTTTCCTTTGGAAAAATGGAAAATGTTTCATTGGCAAAGTCTTTCTAGGGGCTTTGTTGTCAGACTAATGAAAAGCAGCCCCCCCCCCTTCTGCTTGCTGGGTCACTCTTCATTAGATAAACTTTTTTCTTTCCTCCTTAGCCTGTTCTGCATCAAAAAATCTCTTTGATTCTCCAGGAAACTATTCTGAAAAAACAGGATACAGTAGCTTGAATCTCACATGTGCCTCTCAACAGTCCATGATTGCTTTGATAAACTTGCTTCTCCTCTGACTGGCACAGAGTAAATAATAATTTCCACAAATACTCTGTTGTCTCCAATTTTTAAAACTCTTCCTATCTGCCACAATTTTGCCAGGAGCAGCTCTTTCTGCTGGTATGATTGGATCTTTGCTAATGTAGGTCTTGGCTGTTTTCTTGTGGCCGTGCTTGCAGCATACACACAATGTGCCCTCTCAATTAATAAATCCTGCTGTGGAACACCAGTCTAGTTGCTTATTTGTATTTTTATAAAATTAATACATTCTGTTCCCTCCAGTTTCTCTGCTACTGCAGAAAATCGTAGGCTTTCTCTGTGCCCGCTCTGTCTTCCAAATCTACTATTTTTTTTTGAAACAGTTCTTTTTGAAAAGTCTCATATTCAGCTAGACTTTTTTTTTCATTTCAGCCTCTTATTTTTGTAGTTGTATCAGTTCATCTGAATAACTAGCCAGAGCTGTTTCTATTTTTCCAGCCTTTCATTATTTGAGTTGATATACTCCTTCAGTGTTTCATTTATTTTAAACACTTATGACTGCATTTGATTTATTTTTTCCTCTAAATTACTGAAAGTGATCTTCTGTACCAAAGATGAAACTTGAACTGCTTTGTGCTGAACAGCTGCAGGAATTTTCCCAGACAGAGTTTTCTCTTCTCTTTTTCTGGTTGATTTTCTTTCAGGTTCTCCAAATTTCTGCTTTACTGGCAGCCAGGCAGTATAATTATTAGCTAGTGATTGAATTTTACCCAAATTGAAGGTTTCACCAGCCTTTTTTTCACAGTTTTGTTTTCATACTGGAAGAGCTCAAATAAACATTTTGATCAGTGTGCAGCTATACTGGAACTCTCTGACTATACTTCCTCTGAGAATTCTTCTTCTTTCGGCTGCTCCTGTTAGGGGTCGCCACAGCAGATCAACTGTTTCCATTTCTTCCTGTCTTCTGCATCATGCTCTGTCACACCAACCACCTGCATGTCCTCTCTCACCACATCCATAAACCTTATCTTAGGTCTTTCTCTTTTCCTGTTACCTGGCAGCTTCATCCTTAGCATCTTTTTCCCAATATACTCTGCATCCCTCCTCAGCACATGTCCAAACCAATGTAATCTTGCCTCTCTGACTTTGTCTCCAAACCTTCCAACCTGGGCTGACCCTCTAATATACTTATTCCTAATCTTGTCCATCCTCGTCACACCCAGTGCAAATCTTAACATCTTCAACTCTGCCACATCAAGCTCTGACTCCTGCCTTTTTGTCAATGCCACTGTCTCCAACCCATATAACATAGCTGATCTCACTACCCTCTTGTAGACCTTCCTTTTCACTCTTACTGGTACTCTGTCACAAATCACTCCTGACACTCTTCTCCACCCACTCCATCCTGCCTGTACTCTCTTCTTCACCTCTCTTCCACACTCACCATTACTCTGAACTGTTGATCCCAGTACTTAAACTCATCCACCTTCGCCACCTCTACTCCCTGCATCCTCACCATTCCTCTATCTTCCCTCTCATTCACATATACTTCCTCTAAGAATAATGTGAGTAAAACTGGATGTCTTATTTACAAATGCGGTGACCAATTGCTCAAAGGAAGAATTCCATTTGTGAGTTTACAAAGGTCCTTTATAGGGATATCCAGCTTGAACTGTCTTTCTTTTGACATAACAGGCTGGAGAAATTACATACTTCCCACATGTGATTATGCTGAGCTGCTGGTGCTAACAATTTATTCTTTCTTTATATTTTGTTGACTGGGTTAGTCCCACTCGTCTAATGGCCTCTTTTCAGGAAAGACCCAAGGTGGTCTTCATTTTACCAAGACACTGAGGAACTTCCCCCATTGTTGCAAGTGGGACCCATTTTGGAGGAGTACTCCCTGTTTCCATTCCATGAAAGAAATGGTGATGCAGAGTGAACCAGAAAATGGAGATGCTTCCTGGGGGATATTATGGAGAAAATACAAAAGGAGGATGCAGAGACAATTCTGAAGAATAGTGGTGAGATGGAAAAGAAATATTCACAGAAAATAAAAGAAGGCAAAAGTAGAGAAGCAGAAAAAAATGAAAAATTAAAGTGTATGGTAAGGATTCAAAGTAAAGAAGGCAAATAAATGGACAGGTATAAAGTAGTGTGGTACAATTTAACAGGTAATTTGGGTGTAATAGCAATAACACATGAAGTAAGAGCATTTATTCTTATTAACAAAGAGACATTTTGTGATATTATATTTGATACTGCTTTTTCAAGGGAAATTTTTCTTGCAGAATATGAAAAAGAAGGACTGCAACCCAGTGGCGGCTGGTGACTTCAAATCACAGGGGGGCTGCAGGAGACAGCTGAATGGGTGGGGTCAAGGGGAGGGGGTGTGGTCAACCAGAAAGGGGAGGAGCTATGCACAAAACCACAAAAAACTAACTTTAATTAAATACGCTGCCCTGGGTGGCAAACCATCATTATGAAAGTCCAATCAAGACAAAAATAAGTGTAGAAGAATAAAAATATTTCAATGCATTGGCTGCATGACAGCTTACTTACTATCTAGATGGAAACAAAAGGTTCTGAGGCATGAATAAATAAATTACTTTTTAAATACATTACTGGAATGCCAGTCAAAATCAAGTATAAGAAAAACCAGAAGCACTCAACTCGAACCACTTCTCCTGCACTGCAGTTCTAATTATAATATATTCAGCTTTATTAAAGTACCAAGTAACATGCTGAAAGTAGAAATCTATGTGATGCCCCCACTTGTAAAAATGTTTCTTATCCAAAAAAGACCTGCTGCCTGACAACTTGTTTCATGGGGAAAACATGATAAAAGTAAAAAATGAAAAGCAAACAAGAAACAAGCTCAAGATACATTGCTTAAAGGATTACTGTACAGGTTATGGACCACACATGATTGGCATTCTGTGTAGTTTACGGGTAAAGTCTGTAGAGATGACTGGAAGTCTCCAACAAGTGTAATGAGCTTTTTAAAATAATGGAATCCTGTCCTTAAATACCCAAGTCTTATACATTATCTAGTCAAGTATTCTCTGCATGGCAACAACAGAAAGGCTTTCAATGTTGGCAATTCTTTAACAGTATGCTTATTAAAGCTTACTTGCATCTTACGATCTCAGACAAGCTTACCTTATGGTCATTAAAGCATTGCTACTTAAACACAGAGCAACAGGCACTTTGAGTAATAAGCATAAATCTGAGTAATAATCATAAATCAACAGTACAAAAATATGACAGAAACCAGACCATTCTGCAAAATCAAGGACAGATGAAAAGCCACTGTAGTACTTATGCAGTGTGTCCTCCCCATCCAAGGTAGATACAACTACTCCTTGCCTTGCTTGGACACATCCAGAGTCACTACATGGGGAGTGGGGTGCAACAAGCATGTCACAATTTGAAATCTCTCTGGCTGACTGTGATGGCCCTGACACATTTGTCATACCTCTCAACCTCAAGAGCAGGAAATCTGGACAAAGCCATACACAGAAGTGGGACAAAGGCCCAAAAATAAGGACAATTTTAAATATTGCTCTAATAAACTTAGAAAGATAATAGAATAGGTCTTGCATTAGTATGAATTTTCTGAAGGGTATAAAATCTGAAACTCAAATGTCTGTCATTTTCTAACTTCAGTCTTTAGTGATTTGTCACTAATTTGCCAAAAAACACAACTTTATGAAAAATGGACCAAAAATGTGATGCAAAAAATAGAAGTTATGTCCTTACCATAACGTTCCATGTGGAGTGTTCATCTCGCCTTTGTTCTTACACATGGTTCGGAGCCGATCCTCGGCTCCGTGCCGGCCTCTTGCAAGCTCTGCATCGAGAAGAAGCTCGAGACAATCTAATACCCACAATCCCCCTCTGCCTTTACCTCAGATCTAGTTTGCAAGCAAACCAATCTACAGAATAGCACATTCATGCTTACATCACATATGCACAGAAAAAATCTACACATAACTATATATATATATATATATAAGCCAAACAGACACATATAAAAATATATATATGCCAACTATGTACACAATATTGCAACAGTAGCAGAATGCTCCTGGCCAGGCATCAAAGAACGTTCTTCCTAAGGGTGGGAGGGTGGGACTGTAAGAACAAAGGCGAGATGAACACTCCACATGGAACGTTATGGTAAGGACATAACTTCTATATGTGATAGTGTTCAATCTCGCCGTTTGTTCTTACACATGGGTAGCGTCCCTAGCTCCTTGTTCCTGAGGAACTCACGGGAGGACGTTCTTGAGCACAGTGGAACCAAAGGTTGCCCTGTCCCTAGATACCTTGTCTACCTTATAATGAGAAATGAATGTATGTGGCTTAGACCAAGTAGCAGCTGCACAAATAGCGTCCAGTGGTAGGCGGGCTGCATGAGCCAAAGATGTAGACACTGACCTTGTGGAATGTCCTTTGGGTTTGTGTAAAAGGTTTTGATTTGAAGAATCGTAGACATAGATTATACAATCCGTTAACCATTTAGAAAGAGTTCTTTTGGTTACTGCAAGTCCTTTCCTGCTATCAGCAAAAGCCACAAAGAGTTGATCTGTTTTCTGTGATCTTTTGTTCTATCCAAGTAAAATCTTAGCTGTCTGTGAACATCTAATTTGTGTAACATATACTCCATTTTGTTGGAGTGGTTTTGAAGAAAGTGGGTAATTCAATGGACTGATTAATATTGTTAATAGAACACACTTTAGGGAGGAAGGATGAATTGGTTCAAGAGAAACTCTGTCAGAGTGAAAGATCAAATAAGGGTGCTTGATGGAGAGAGCCTGAAGTTCAGATACTCGCCTAGCGGAAGTAATGGCTACCAGAAGAGAGTTTTCAGGATAAAATTTTAATGGGCAAGAAGAGGCAGGTTCAAAGGGGGCAACATTAATTTAGATAACAATAAGTTTAGACTCCAAGGTGGGGAGATCTGACCGGTGGTCTAATATGAAAAACCCTTTCAAAAGGCTTTACAAAGTCTGTGAGCCATAACAGGAGCTCCACATTCTTCTACATGGAAATTGAAATGGCAGCCAATTGAACTCTTAGTGTAGCAGGAGAAGCACCCTGATGGAATAAGTCCGTTAAGAACTCTAATATCTTATTCAAAGGAGCTATAAAAGGATCCACATGGTGTGTATTCCCAGAATACAAATCGCTTCCATTTGCTAGCATATGTTTTAGTAGTGGAAGCTTTATGCGAAGCCACCAATATATCCTGGACTGCTGGTGACAAAAGATCAGACCTGGCTAAGTTGGAATTGGAGCAGCCAAGCTGCTAGATGGAGGGACAGGAGCGGGATGGGGAACCCCTGGCGAGTGAGTCAATAGGTCTGGCTCTGGGTCCAGAATCCAGGGTCCCCGAATGCAGTGTATCTTCAGGAAGGGAAACCAAATTTGACGAGGCCAGAATGGGGCAATGAGGATTATTGTCCTGTGTAGGTTCCTGGCTTTCTGGAGAAACTTTGATATCAGAGGAAATGGAGGAAATGCACAGGAGTCCCGGGGCCAATCGTAAACCAGTCGTCCTGGGGACTTCCCTGGAGGGTAATAGGGCAAAGTAGCTCCTGCATTTGGCGTTCATTGGAGACGCAAAACAGATCGCAGGAAGGCTGGCCCCACGCGAAAAATCCTTTTCGCCACTGACTGTTTTAGGGACCACTCGTGCGGTAACAGAATTGCTCTGCTCAGCCTGTCGGCTATGACGTTGGATGACCCGGGATGTGCGTTGCTATTAAGCGACCCGTGGACTCCGCCCACTGCCAAATTCTCATGGCCTCTCTGCATAGCTGATAGGACTTGGTTCCCCTGCTTGTTTATGTACCAGACTACCGACATGTTGTCGTCTGAACTGCAATAGTCCCTAGAGGAAGAAGGGGAGCAAAGTGTTGCAACGCTAGAAACACTGCCCTCAACTCTAGAACATTGATGTGCAGATTGTACTCCAAATTGGTCCATTCGCCTTGGACTGTCTGTCCCTGAAAGATGCCCCCCCACCCTATCAGGGAAGCGTCTGTGGTCACCGTAACTGTTGGCGTGGGTAGCACAAACGGTCTCCCCTTGGAAAGGTTGCACGTTTGAAGCCACCAGTTTAGATCTGTTTTGCATGTCTTTGTTATAAGAATCTCGTGTGTTAGAGGTAGTTGTTGAAACGACCATTGTGCAAACAGCAGCCATTGTAGGACTCTAATGTGCAGCCTTCCCAGGGGAATTGCAATAAGGGAGGCTGACATGAGGCCCAGCACCTTCAGTACTAGTTTTGCAGGAGATTTCCTTGACAAGAGTAGAAGACGTATATGAGTCTGAAGTGATAATATCCTTTCTGGGGGAAGCCTCAGAATCAACTGACTTGTGTTTAATTCTGCTCCTATGAACAAGATATTTTGTGATGGCTGAAGTAAGGATTTTCCGAAGTTTACGGAAATCCCTAGGTGAACACACAGTTGAAGAACAAAGTCTCTGGCCTGTAGTAGTTGACGCCGGGAGGTGGCAGAAAGGAGCCAGTCGTCCAGATACGGAAACACCTGGAATCCCTGGCATCTCAAGTGAGACGCTACCACTGCCATGCATTTGGTGAAGACCCTGGGGGCTGAGGTCAGACCAAAGGGCAGGGCTCGAAATTGAAAGTGACTGGCCCCAGCCGGGCGCAGATGATCTCTGGATGCCCTGGCCATTTTGATGTGGTAGTATGCATCCTCTAGATCTATTGAGCACATCCAGTCGTCCTTCTGTAAGAATGGAAGGATCGATTGAAGCGTGACCATTCGGAACTTTTCTTTCCTGACGGGTATTGAGGTAGCTTAGGTCCAGAATGGGCCTCCAGTCCCTGTTTTCTTTGGAACCAAACTGAACCTTGAGTAAGTCACGACTCCTTGCTGGTCCGCTGGGACTGGTTTGATGACTTACTTTTCTAGCAGCTTTGAAATTTCTATAGCTGCTGGCTCTGCACAGATGGGGGTACATCTGGGAGTCTTTTCTTTGGATGGGATGAGATAGAAAGGGTATGTTGTAACCTCTGGTAACCACGCTTTTACCCACTTGTCTGTAGTTATATTTTGCCAGGCCTGAGGGTATAAAGGCGACCCGACTGCCTCCAGAGCAGGACAGTCGGGCCTCCTCTCAGGAGTGCTGGAAAGGTTTACCAGGAAGTGTCTCCTGTCACCTTGATGTTGCGGACCCCTCTGCCACCAGCGGCGTCTTCCACCTCTGCCCCTCCTCTGCCTCTAGAGGCATCACCCTGTGTGCCTGGGAAAGATCCTTGGGGTTTTGAAACCACATTTTTCCACCACGTTGCCCTTTGGGATACGGTCTGGTTGGGGTGGAAAAGCGGACTCCGACAGCAGACAGAGTCTTTCCCTCCTGTTCACACGGGTAAGGGTCTCCTTTACTTTGGGGCCAAAGAGAGTGGCACCGTCAAATGGGGCGTTAGTAAAGGAAGACTTGAAGGCTTCCGAAGGAACATAAGCGCATCCAGGATTGTCTGCGAAGAGCAATCGCTGAAGCTGCTGCCCTACTCGAACCTTCGGCCAGGAAATCAGCCTCATGGACGAGTTAACAATAGGCGTAAGGGTATTAAGTTGCGCTGTCACTTTTCTGAGACAGCTGCATCTGTAGTACCCTGGAGGTATCTCCCAACTCTTTGACTAGATCCCTCTGTAGGCGTGTAAAATGGGTCAAATAGTTCAGGGATCGCATGGAAAAAGCCGCTGAACTGAAAATGCGCTTCCGTATCTATCCATCGTCCTAGAATCTTTATTAGGAGGATGGACAGACGAGAAGACTCCGACATCTCCTTTTCGTGGCTGCTGCCACCACCATAGCGTCTACTGGAACTCCTTTTGTAAGGTAGGACTTGTCCTGAGGTGCCGTGATGTATTTATTAGGTTTCCTTGGAACCCGGTTCCACTGTGTCAGGAGCCTCCACGCCCTTGAGCAATTAGTTCCATTAGTTCGTCGAAGGGGCGGAGTGACCCAGGAGGAAGAAGGGCGAGCACCAAATGCCTTCAGCAGAACTGACTCATCCTCAGAAGGGGAAGGGACTGCCAGTCACCTCTCTGTTTCAGGATCTCCAATATGTCCAAAAAGAGACATCTTCCGAAGGTGACTTAGGGGACCCCTCTGACTCATCTAAGTCAGTATCAGATGTCAAGGATTCCTGTGGAGAATCCAAGTGTCTCCTCTTACACAATCTCTTCCTAGGGACTTCTTGGGGAGCATCCAAAGAAGCCTCGGAGGAAGAGGGGCACCCTCCAGGGGTGGCTGAGACACTGGTGCCCGACGCTTGGATGTGGCCGTGGGTGCGGATGAAGATAACGGCCCTTTATGGGGAGGAGAGGTTGCTTCTACTGATGTGGTTGTCTGGGTAGACAACACCTTCCTCATCAGGTCGAACGCTCCCGGGTCCCGCATCGAAGAGTCCCCGGTTCGAGAAATGGGGAGAATCCCGACACGGGCACCAGGCATCGACCCGAGGGCGGGCCGAATCGATCCGCCGAGGCCCGAGGAGAGTCGGAACCGAAGCGTCGGTTCGACTCGGCCCCGAACCAGGACAGACCGTCGGCTCCGAGACTCGGTCGGTCCGGAGTCGAGTGAGAGGAACAGACCGAGAAAAGGACGGTTCTGGACCGAGGGCTCCACAATCAGTAGATCAGCCTCTTCCGGCTCCAAAGACTGAATCGGTCTCGGAGGAGGAATGGATGGAGATACAGGGAGGCCTTCAAGTTTCGACACCAACTGGGTGGAAACCGAAATAAGTTTGGAGAGGGCTGAATGCTCCAATAACTTCTGCACCACGCGATCCACATCGATATCCAGTTTGGAGGAAGAACGGGTCAAAGGAACCGAAGACGGAGCCGACCTCAATAAGGTCGAAGGAGGAGCTCCATCACGGTTCCAAGACTCGAGGCTCAGGAACCGATACCAGTTGAACACTCGGCCCCGAAGTCTGTGGAACCGGTGATCTAACCTTTGTTGAAGAGCTCGGAGCCGATGACTTGGGCTCCAACGTCTTCGATTCCTTAGAGGACTTCGATGCCTGGTCAGAAGCATCCAGAGCCTCCTGGAAAGAAGGTTTCAATAGACCTCTGTCCATTAGTTTCCTGCGCCTATCTGTCATGACCCTCCCACTAAAGAGTGACAGATGGAGCAGTCCTCTTGCAAGTGGAGAGGGCCAAGGCAGTAGACAGGAACTATGGTTGTCAGTCACTGACATTTTCTGGCCACACTGACAACGCTTGAAACCTGACTTCACCTTCTCAGACATTATAGGAAAGAGAGACAAATCCAGTAATGCAGTCAAATCCGTAAAGTTTGTCAAATCCGATAAAAATTGTCAAATCCGGTATAAAGTTTCCTCAACTATGGTAAATTTATGAAGGGTGTAGGCCCCGAAAAATATTTAACCGATAAAATTAGTTAACGGTACCAATAACTCAACGAGACCACAACACAATCATACAGAATAATACTGAAACATCAAATAGAAATAGAATCCTAATAAAATATAACAAAATAAAGTTATATCTTAGCTTAGACTCTTGAGCTAGCTCCCAACGATGCGTATGCAGCAGTGGCAAACTAGATCTGAGGTAAAGGCAGAGGGATTGTGGGTATTAGATTGTCTCGAGCTTCTTCTCAAAAAAAAAATTTTTCAACCATGTTAGAACAACGCGAAAATCACATTTACAATATACTCCCAAATATTAAATGTGTGACCTGCCAAAGAAGAATTCATTTTTTTCCCACCTGAACCTTTTGAATGGCTGGAAAATTACTACTTTTTCGAGGGTTAACATTTTTTAGACAGCCACAGGTTTGGGTCTATTTTACCAAGACACTGAGGAACTTCCCCCATTGTTGCAAGTGGGACAAAAGGAGGATGCAGAGACAATTCTGAAGAATAGTGGTGAGATGGAAAAGAAATATTCACAGAAAATAAAAGAAGGCAAAAGTAGAGAAGCAGAAAAAAATGAAAAATTAAAGTGTATGGTAAGGATTCAAAGTAAAGAAGGCAAATAAATGGACAGGTATAAAGTGTGGTACAATTTAACAGGTAATTTGGGTGTAATAGCAATAACACATGAAGTAAGAGCATTTATTCTTATTAACAAAGAGACATTTTGTGATATTATATTTGATACTGCTTTTTCAAGGGAAATTTTTCTTGCAGAATATGAAAAAGAAGGACTGCAACCCAGTGGCGGCTGGTGACTTCAAATCACAGGGGGGCTGCAGGAGACAGCTGAATGGGTGGGGTCAAGGGGAAGGGGTGTGGTCAACCAGAAAGGGGAGGAGCTATGCACAAAACCACAAAAAACTAACTTTAATTAAATACGCTGCCCTGGGTGGCAAACCATCATTATGAAAGTCCAATCAAGACAAAAATAAGTGTAGAAGAATAAAAATATTTCAATGCATTGGCTGCATGACAGCTTACTTACTATCTAGATGGAAACAAAAGGTTCTGAGGCATGAATAAATAAATTACTTTTTAAATACATTACTGGAATGCCAGTCAAAATCAAGTATAAGAAAAACCAGAAGCACTCAACTCAAACCACTTCTCCTGCACTGCAGTTCTAATTATAATATATTCAGCTTTATTAAAGTACCAAGTAACATGCTGAAAGTAGAAATCTATGTGATGCCCCCACTTGTAAAAATGTTTCTTATCCAAAAAAGACCTGCTGCCTGACTTGTTTCATGGGGAAAACATGATAAAAGTAAAAAATGAAAAGCAAACAAGAAACAAGCTCAAGATACATTGTTTAAAGGATTACTGTACAGGTTAAGGACACCAACTGGGTGAAACCGAAATAAGTTTGGAGAGGGCTGAATGCTCCAATAACTTCTGCACCACGCGATCCACATCGATATCCAAAGTTTGGAGGAAGAACGGGTCAAAGGAACCGAGGCGGAGCCGACCTCAATAAGGTCGAAGGAGCTCCATCACCGGTTCCAAGACTCGAGGCTCAGGAACCGATACCAGTTGAACACTCGGCCCGAAGTCTGTGGAACCGGTGATCTAACCTTTGTTGAAGAGCTCGGGCCGATGACTTGGGCTCCAACGTCTTCGATTCCTTAGAGGACTTCGATGATGCCTGGTCAGAAGCATCCAGAGCCTCCTGGAAAGAAGGTTTCAATAGACCTCTGTCCATTAGTTTCCTGCCTATCTGTCATGACCCTCCCACTAAAAGAGGACAGATGGAGCAGTCCTCTCTGCAAGTGGAGAGGGCCAAGGCAGTAGACGCAGGAACTATGGTTGTCAGTCACTGACATTTTCTGGCCACACTGATAACGCTTGAAACCTGACTTCACCTTCTCAGACATTATAGGAGAGACAAATCCAGTAATGCAGTCAAATCCGTTAAAGTTTGTCAAATCCGATAAAATTGTCAAATCCGTATAAAGTTTCCTCAACTATGGTAAATTTATGAAGGGTGTAGGCCCCGAAAAATATTTAACCGATAAAATTAGTTAACGGTACCAATAACTCAACGAGACCACAACACAATCATACAGAATAATACTGAAACATCAAATAGAAATAGAATCCTAATAAAATATAACAAAATAAAGTTATATCTTAGCTTAGACTCTTGAGCTAGCTCCCAACGATGCGTATGCAGCAGTGGCAAACTAGATCTGAGGTAAAGGCAGAGGGGGATTGTGGGTATTAGATTGTCTCGAGCTTCTTCTCGATGCAGAGCTTGCAAGAGGCCGGCACGGAGCCGAGGATCGGCTCCGAACCATGTGTAAGAACAAACGGCGAGATTGAACACTATCACATTATAAAATAGACACACAATACAGCTGCTACCTGCCAAAGAAGGGACACTTTAATATTAGTACTGCTACCTTGAGCAGCTGACAAAATAAAATAATCTACATGCATTTCAAGTAATCTATAACTTTGATTATTACAGTTATTTCTTAATTGTAAACCCTCCATGTTTTCTTCCAAAATTGCTATTTTGCGGAGGGATTATTAGGGGGAAGAGCAACATTTTGAGCCAAAAATTGGGGACAGTTGAGAGGTTGGCTATGCCTAATTCTATAAAGCAATTTATTTGCATGTACCTCTCAACCTGTTAATGCAGTAAATCTGAACAAGGCCAAATATATTGGGGGCACATATAAACAGTACTAAAATTGCTCTTGTATAAATTGAGACAATTGATAGAACAGCTCTTACTTTAACATGCATTTTTCTGAAGGTTATGAAGTCTGAAACTTATTATTTAGTGACTTAATTCCTAAATGATTTGCCAGAAAACTACAACTTTTATGAAGAACAAACCAAAAATAAGAAGCAAAACTCTATTCATTCTTTGAAAATCTGGACAGTTGGGAGGTATAGTTCAGCTGGGCCTGTCTGAGTTTGCTGCCCTTCCCCCCTGACAAAATAATGGTTGAATGGAGCCTCTGCAGCCATTCCAATGAACCATTACTTGGCTATTTCACTCCATTTACCATAAACACTAATTTGCATACTGCTTTACTTCTATGACAAGTTGTACTTCATTTGAAAGTTTTATTTTGTATTTTACAGCACAAACACTAAGCCATCTGTTAAACAAAGCAATGCAGTCTCACAATGAAAACTTAGCATTAAAACTTCTCTGCCCTTGAAACTCACATTCATTGAAACAGCATTGAAACCCACATTCAAAGAAAATACATTTTGCCAGTGGCAGATAAAGATTAATTTTGGGCTGTTTTCAAATCATAGGCCCCTTGCATATGAAACATACATGTGCTCTTTGATACACCTTCCTCATTGTACTAAAATTATATTCCTTGTACAATACAGTACACTTGTTAGAGGGTGTTTTAAATTTGTTTTGAACATTTTTCCAGTAAGCAATGAAACAAACCATATGCACCCATAATGGCAAAACTGCCCAGTTGAGAACATTTATCATAAAAAAGTCTACTCAGACTTCCACAGTCCACCATTATTAGTAAATATACACAATTCTACAGTCCACCATTATTAGTAAATATGCACAATTCCACAGTCCACCGTTATTAGTAAATATGCACAATTCTACAGTCCACCATATCAGTAAATATGCACAATTCTACAGTCCACCTTTATCAGTAAATATGCACAATTCTACAGTCCATTATCAGTAAATATGCACAATCTCTGAAGTAAGTCATCTAAATAATTCCACATTAAAGAAATCTTTAACTAATGAAGCGGTTGCTGCTAGCAATCACCTTTATATTTCATGGTTTCATTGAAAAATAAAGTGTCTGTTGCCCCTCAGGAATAAATTGCCTATATTACATTAAAAAATGATAAGCTAGTAATAATATTGCAAGAGGAAATGGATGGCAAACTGATAACAGACTCATAGTTAGTATCTTCACCAAGGAGAACATTCTCAGCGGCAGCATCCACCCCTTGTGGGAGTAGAACCCACAGCCTTCTGCATCAAAAGCAAGTACACAACCTGTTGTGCTATAGTATTAACTAGGCAAAGCACTAAACTTCTATTCCCCTGCAGCTATCAGCTCCTTGTAAAATCTACTCAATACTCAACTGCATCTCAACCGCAGCTCAAGAAAACTGGAAAAAGCCAAAATGTATTGGGGGGTCAAAAGCCCAAAAACCAGGGACACATTAAACATTGCTTGTATAATCTTGGAAAGTTGCTAGAATAAAATGTTGTGTTGCCACCATACATTTTACTGCCAAGGTCCCTGAGCAAAAAACAGAGTAACATACCACTACGCCACATCAGCTGCTTTGTAAAAGAGAGGAAGACTGAAACTTAAATGGCTATCATTTAGTGAATTCAGTTCTCACCATAGCTGTCAACCTATTAGTACAAACCACCTGGACAAACCCAGTAATGAGGGAATACAGCCCTCAAACATATTCAGTGAATTCAGTTCTTGCCATAGCTGTCAACCTTAGCACAAAAACCTGGACGAAGCCAATAATGGGGGAATACAGTCCCAAAAATAGGGACAAATTTAAAATATTCATCTTATAAACTTAGAAAATTGCTAGAAAAAAAGGTTGTGCTACTATGTATTCTGAAGAACATGAAGTTTGAAATTCAAATGCCAATTTTACTGCGGACAGAACAAAAACAATTTTCAGCAGAGACGCAGGGATTAATACTGCAGACACGTCTTTGTAAAATGGCAGGCACCAGAGCAAATCCACACAAACACAGGGAGGAGATGCAGACTCCACACAGAAGCCACCCCAACCAAGAATCAAACCAGAAAACCTATAGCTGTGAGGCAACAATACTACCACTGCACCATCAAATATGCAAGGAATTAAACATTCAGAAACCTGAAGTCTGAAATTCAAATGCCTGTCAATTTTACTGCGGACAGAACAAAAACAATTTTCAGCAGAGATGCAGGGATTAATACTGCAGACACGTCTTTGTAAAATGGCAGGGCACCAGAGCAAATCCACACAAACACAGGGAGGAGATGCAGACTCCACACAGAAGCCACCCCAACCATGAATCAAACCAGAAAACCTATAGCTGTGAGGCAACAATACTACCACTGCACCATCAAATATGCAAGGAATTAAACATTCAGAAACCTGAAGTCTGAAATTCAAATGCCTGTCAATTTTACTGCGGACAGAACAAAAACAATTTTCAGAAGAGACGCAGGGATTAATACTGCAGATACGTCTTTGTAAAATGGCAGGGCACCAGAGCAAATCAACACAAACACAGGGAGGAGATGCAGACTCCACACAGAAGCCACCCCAACCAAGAATCAAACCAGAAAACCTATAGCTGTGAGGAAACAATACTACCACTGCACCATCAAATATGCAAGGAATTAAACATTCAGAAACCTGAAGTCTGAAATTCAAATAAATGCCTGTCAATTTTATTTAACATTTGTTAATCAGGACAGTCTGACTTGGAACAAAAAAACAATTTTCAGCAGAGGCCCAGGAAGAAGTAATGCAGACATGTCTTTGTAACATGGGAGGACACAAAAGCAAACCCACACAAACACAGGGAGAAGATACAGACCCCACAAAGAAGGAACCCCAGCCAAGAATCAAACCTGAGAACCTGCAGCTGTGAGGCAACAATGCTACTACTACACCATCAAATATCAAGCATTGCAACATTTACAAACCACAGATATTATGAGGAACAGATCAGATCAAATATGAGGCAAAATATGCAATTTTTTTACAAATGGTGGTGGGTAGGGAACTCAAGTCTTTAACACCTGCATGCAGGGTACAGGGTTCAAGCCTGAGGTATTCCCTACATGAGCACCTGGGGCATTTTCACACACACACACACACACACACACACACTAGAAGCAGTACCAAGTCCCATACAATACACAACGTATAGCAGCAAGTCCATACACTTACCTGTCCGTTCTCCTTCTCCCTCCATAATATCCATACATCTTGCCCGCGCAATATTCTGAAGACCCGCGAGATCCCTGAAAGGAAACCTCCCGACGAGACTGTTCTGACTGCTGCTGTTGCAGTCCGGCCTCGATGCATCATCCCAGCGAGTCTGTGCACTTTAAAAGTGCACAGACGTGTCCATGTGTTCCCTATGGGTCCTGCCGGACTGCCTGGAGCATGCGCATAGACGCGTGCGCGTTGGGGACTACTGCGCATGCGCGAAGTCCACGAAAATTTAAAAAATGTTTTTTTTCATTTTTATTTCGTTCTGAGGGGGCTGCAGTCCGGCAGTCCGATAGCATAGGCCGCCCCTGCTGCATCCCATGGAATCTTTATGTGATAAAAGCATTTAAAAGGGAAAAAAAGAAAATTTGTGTACAATTTTGAACAGAAGTAGAATGAGATAGACTCTGAAAGGACATTTGAAAACTTTATGTAAAGACATATTGGATATTACAAACGTTTATGACAAAAGGGGTTTATGGACTGATAGTTCGAATTGTAATATTGTGTTAAAAATAGAAGGAGAAAAAAAAATTACACATATACCAAGCAGGGTAAATATGGAGGGGGAAAAAGGAGTGTTGTAAAATACTGGGGACAACCTAAAAAATTTTTTTTTTGTGGAAGACAAGAACATTTTATAAGTAACTGTGACAAAATAAATTTTATAGTTGTGTGGAAATAAGACATGATGCAAAAACTGTGAATAGAAATGTTATATTTTTTTCAAAATTGGACATTTATAGATGGACTGTAAAAATGAAAATAAGAGTATAAGTGTAAGGAAAAAGACAAAGAAAGAAGAAAATTAACAAAGAGAAGAAAGTTTAGAAGTAGGAGAAATAGAAGAAAAAAACAGATGAGAAAAATAAATAATAAAGAGGGCATAGAAGAAGGTTCTGAAATAAGTTATGAAGAAGACATAAACTGGGAGGCAGTGAAAGAAAAATAATTATACTGATAAAACAGTGAAAGACAGAAAAGAAAATTTAAAGGGATAAGTACAAATGAAAAAAAGAAGGGAATTGGCTTAAAAAGAATATATACAGCTAATGATTGTGAGTTGGTATAATGGTTAAAAACAGAAAGTGCAGTGTTTAATTCACACTTTTGGGAGGGAAGATGGCTACGCTTAGAACGGCCTGTTAAGAAAGATAGCCTTGTAATTAGCTATGAACTTATTACAACCATGAATCTAAGGAAAAGGGAAAAATTAAAATTTTAGAGTGCTTTCTGTAAATGTGTTTAGCATTAAGAATACAGTAAGAATAGGGATTTTGGAGTGGTGTTAATATATGTGATGCAGATGTAATAATATTAGCAGACACAAGTTTTTTGACAAATGAAGAAAGCTTACACACAGGGAAACTATGTGAGGGAAAGATAATCTGGAGTTTGGCAAATGAGAGATTTCCTGGACTAGCTGTATTCTGTACAATACAGTAAAGATATTAGCTGTAACTTTAGCAAAAATGGGAAGATTGACCACTGCAGAGTTAAAATGGAACGATCAAGTATATAACATTATATGCTTATACCAATTGTAAAGAAAATGAAAGCTTACTTCACCAGATTTTAGACTATGTAGTGATAAATATGAATATTATAATGACAGGAGTTGTTAATTGTGATTTAAGAGTCAAGCATAAGAAGAAAGGAAATGAATTAAGAAAAAATGTTAGAAGTTATAAGCTGTGGTAATTTCAAACTTTGGGACAAAAATTCATGGACATAAAAGGGCTATGTTGTTGTTGTCTTTCGGCTTTTCCCGGTTAGGGGTTGCTACAGCGGAACTCCGGTCCACTAATGATTGGCAGTAGATTTTTACAAACGCCGAGGTGCCAGCTCGATGTTCAACCTTCAATGAAGGTATGCCCATTTACGCATGTCTTTCGAACACCCACCCAACTGCGGGGAGGACATGCAGACTCCACACAGAAGGCACTCCCTGCACTCCAGCCAAGAATCGAACGGGAGAACCTCTTGCTGTGAGTCAACCGAAGCTCTTGCTATGAGGCAACAATGCTACCGCTGCACCACCATGGATAATATAGAACTGAAATATATTGTTTTATAGTATCAGATGGTTTAGTTATAGGAGAAGGGGAGGTAGTTAAAACAGGATTTTCGGGTCATCTTGCAATATGGCTAGAGATAAAGGAAACAAGGAATATATAAATATAGACAAAGGAATAACAAGGATAAGTGAGAAAGCATGGAATAAAGAAAGGAAGAGATTAGTAATACAGTTATGGAACAATCATATTACTATGATAACATTTTATAAAAACTGGTCTGAATGGTAGATGATGTTTAAGGAAAAGTATAAAATTTTTTTTTTATAGTGGCAATATCATGTGAGACAAGTACAGAAAGAAAATATGAAAGAACATATAACGATGTTTTGGAAGATTTAGAACATACTAACAAAAAGAACTTTGACAATGAGAAAGAATTATATGAAAGAAATCAAGATAAAGAAATACAAAAATTATTAAATAAGCAAATATAGTTTTACAAGGAAAAAGAGAAGTATCGAGTTACTTAAGCAGATTAGTAAAATAAGATTTGAGTGTAATGAGAGAAATAAAAAAAAATGCAAAAGGAGAAATAGAAAGAACTCAGGAAAAGATTATGACTTGTGTAGTACAACATATACAAGAAATGTTTAAAGACAAAAGAAGGTAGTGAAAAAACATGGAAAGTAAAAAAAAGTTAACAGAAAAAGAGAATAAAGAGTTGGAAAAAGAGATATCTTTAAATTAGCTAGATAAAGTATTATGAAAAGTAAAGACAGAGTCAGCTGCAGGACCAGATGGAATGGGGTAAGTAATGTAAAAAAAATTAAGGGATTGGCAAAAAATATTTTTTAAATATTTTGAATGAATGGTTATATGAAGGTTTTGTGCATAAAGAATTCTGTAGTAGAATACTTAAATTTATATGGAAGAAGGAAAACAGAAGGCAATTAAAAAACTTGAGATCAATACTATTGAATAATAATGATTATAAGATTTTTATGAAAATAATATAAAAGCGATTTGAAACTAAAATGGAAAATATTATGGAAGATAGTATATAGAGTATAAAGGGGAAGGGCTGTCAAGAATTATTAATGATAGAGAAGTTGTGGATGATATTATGAATAGAAAATAACTGAAAACCATGATAGGAGATCTCAATAAGGCATTTGACACAATTGGATGTGAAATCTTATGGGTAATATTGAAAGGATATAAAATAGGTGATAGAGTTAGGAAATTATGTATGTCATTGTATAGCAATAATAAAGTAGAATTACTTGTAAATGGCTGGTTAAGCCAAGAGGTACATATGAAGAGCGGTATAAGACATGGATGTTCAATGAGTTGTATTTGCATTAGTTATGAATGTGATAGTACATGAAATAAATTACAAAATGAAGAAGGCGAGGTATATAACACCTGAAGGGTTAAGAATTCCATCTGCTAACAAATGCAGATGAAATTATAATAATTGCAAAAAACAAAATTTGGATAAAATAAGTAATAATTTGTACAAATGAGTGTCAAGAGGTGATAGGGATGGCTTTAAATAAAGAGAAACATAATGGTTTAGGTGATGTAGTAAAGATAGGGGTGTATATTTTACAATGAATGAAATTAATGTATTAGGTATAAAATCTGTCACACAGACAAGCCAATTAGTAAAACAACAAGAAAAACCCAGCCAAGCTACAGGTTTCACTGTGTGATAGCTTAAACCACCTGTAATGCAGGCCCACAGGATATATGCAAATGACAACTTAAGGACATCCAATGTTTCAACCACATTGCTTTTAAATGTCCACAACTTTTTTTCCTTTTATGTCTTTATGGACAAATTCAGGCCAATAAACCCAAACCCCACTAACTGTGGATATGTATGTTTTGGCCTTCAGTATTTGAAAAGGAATTATTGCAGATAATTTTCTTCATTTATATTGGGTTCTGGATTAAATCCAGTAAAAAGATGAGTTTTGTATGTAGGTTCATACGTACATAGGTAGGTACTACACTATCGGCCCTGGGGCCTATACAAGCCTAAGCAAAAAGGCACACTGGTTTTGCCACCCAAGAAAATTATTTTCCTGTGCCACTGTCGAGCAGAGTCACAGAGGTGATCCCCGGGGTGAATTTCCTATTTCCCATCCAATCATCAAGATTTTTCTTGAAGAGAGCTAATGAGGAGCTTTGTTTGAAATAAATAAGTAGTTTATTCCAGGGTATGGAAAGCCTCTGGGACAGGAATCTATCCCTCTGGCATGTTCTGTTTATTGTGGTGACAAGGTTTAGGTCCCTAGAGTGTGTAGCTCAGAGGGATTGGGATTTCTTTAACTGGAGCATGTCCAACAGCTCTGGGTTTGACATAGCTTTGTATGTTAGGCAGAGATTACCTCTGAGTAGGCGATATGCGATGGAGTAAAGCTGGAGTTTTTTGACACAGTCTGCGTAGGGCATCTGTTTGAGGCCAGTAATCCTCTTTATGAGGTATTTCTGCGGCCTTTCCAGTTGTTGTAGATGTCTTAGGTACATACCAAAAGGGGCGTTGTACTCTATAATGGGTCTAATGAGTGATGAGCAGAGGGGAACAATGACCTCTTTTTTTCTGGATGAGAAACCTTTTGTGATGAGGTGTGCCACATAGAAGGATTTCCTGACTTCTGTGGCAATGTGATTATCAAAGGAGAGACTACTGTACACCTGTGTCCCAAGGTCTCTTATCACACTTTCGGTGTTAAGTATACTACCACCTATGTTGTAGTTCATGGGTACAGAGTTTTTACCAAAGGGGATGACAATGCACTTTTTGGCATTGAGCTTGAGGCCATGGCTTTGACAACAGGCATCTGTCTCAGTGAGGCCTTTTGTAGGATGTCCACATTGTTAGAAGTTTCGATTATGGCACCTAGTTTGCAGTCATCTGCGAACTTCGTTAGCCAAAGACCTTCTGTGTTAGCCTGCACTTCAGAGATGTATATACCAAACAGGAGAGGACCCAGGACTGAACCTTGTGGTACTCCACTTGTCACTGGTCTGAAGTCGGATTTGGAGTCTGCTACTTTCACAGTGTGGGTTCTGTCAGTGAGCCAGTTGGCAACCCATTTTGTGACATAGGGATTTATACCTAGTTTAGTGAGTTTATCTATAATTCCAGAGTAGGGGATGGTCTCGAAAGCCTTGACAAGATCTAGATTGGCTGTGTGAACCACCTTACCCTTGCCTATGGCTTTGGTGACTGCTTCAAAGAAGTCTATCAGGTTTAGGAGACATGATCTGCCTTTTACAAACCCGAACTGGGCGGGGTCCAGAGTTTGGAGATTACCAATGTCTTTGTTTATAAGTTCCATGATGATAACGTTCCATGGCCTTGCAGATCAGGCTCGTCAGGCTAATGGGGCGGTAGTTCCCAGAGTCCGTGGTGGCTCCCCCCTTGTGTAATGGGATAACCGTCGCTGTGCGCCATTCACCAGGTACAAAGCCTGAGGTGAGGCTATGATTGAACATGGTACTTATGTGGGGTGCCAGTTCATTCTGTAGTTCGTGTAGAACGCAGCCTGGGATGTTGTCTAGTCCCATGGATGCTGTGTTCTTGGCTTTGTAGAGTGTGATTTTTACTTGTGCAGCCGTGATTACAAGAACTTTGCATTCTTCCGGTATAGAGATGGGCTCTTTAGGGGGTGAGAGGGGGGTAAAGTTAACACTGAACCTATCTGCCAGGATGTTAGCAATATCAGTTGGATCTGTATATTTAGTGCCATTGTGCTGTAACTCAGAGCAGATTTGAGTGTTGCCATTGAGATTCTTGACATAGCTATAGAATGCTTTATGGTTGTCTTTAGAATCAGTGGCGATTTTGCTTTCGTAACAAGCTTTGGAGGATTTTATCAGGGATCGCAGCTTCTTACTGAGGCTGACCAGGGAGCTCCTCCACTCGTGGGATTTTACTCTCTTTTGCAACAGTTTCTTCCTTCTGTTGTACAGTTTGTTTATGGCAGGGGACCACCAGATTAGCTTCCTTTTTTTGGAGGATAGCGTCTTGGTTCTGTTTGGGATAGCACGATCCATGCACTCATGTAAGTGCTTATAAAGTGCAATTGTATAGGATTCAGTAGTCATAACTGTATTGTCCATCTGCATGGGTGTCATGAAGTTCACCACTTCTGTCTTAAGAAGCATGAAGTTGGCTTTGGAGAATTTTTTTACCATGGTTTCCTTAATAGGGAGGTGGGGGCAGGATGTGGATATCTAGAGTAATTAGCTTATGGTCAGATTGGACCAATGAGGCGTTGACTTCAGGGGGGGAACACCGGTCACTCATGTTGGTAATGACTAGATCTACGATATTGTTGTCCTTGGTGGGGGTGTGGATAAGTTGATCCAGGGCATTGGAGTTTATGAATTCCAGAAAGCGTTGAGCGAAGGAGTTGGTACATGAGTAGTTTTCCCAGTTAATGGTGGGGTAGTTGAAATCACCCATTATTAAGGTGTTTGGTTGAACCCTAATATTTTCCAGTACATCAAGAAATGAGGAGTGGGAATCCTGGGGCATGGTGGGTGATCTACAGTTTGGACTGCAGTTTTGCCCAGAGTTAGTTGCACTTGGATAACCTCAGCTGCATTATGCTGAGCAACTAGCCTGGAGGTGTGGATATCCTTAATGAATATGGCCACACCTCTGTCTTTGGTGTTCCGGTCCAGGTTACATGGCCGAAAAGTGTGGTATGAGTTATAGCCTGATAGTGCAGGGGTGCTCTCTGGAGCCTTGAACCAGGTCTCAGTCACTGCACAGATATCGATATTCTCCATTTTAAGGTGTGCCTTGAGTGAGTGCATTTTGAGATTTAGACTTCTAGCATTGAGTAGCATCACCTTCAGTTTTTGCTTGCCTGTTCCTATTACGGTGGTGAATTTGTCATTTGAATCTTGCCTAAAAAAGGCACTATAGGGGCGGCAAGAACCTTAGCCAGTATTCGGAATCGCAGGGGTGACAGGTGCAGGCCATCTCTGGCAAAGCATCATGGTCTGTCAACCATGTCATCCCAGGCAGACAGATACTGGATCCCTTTAGAATGGCACCAGAAGCTTAGCCAATTGTTGAAGTCAATCATTTTGTCCTTGTACTGCGGCATCATTCTGGGTGATGGCAGAATGCTACTCAGGGCTAGGGTCATACCTGCCTGGGCTACAAGATCGGAGAGCTCTTCCATGTCTCTTTTCATGTAGTCCAGAGAGGTATGTCTCAGGTCGTTCACACCAACATGGACAATGACAGAGTCATATCTGTAGTTGTTGTGGCATGACCTGAGTGCGTGGGTTATGTGGCAGATCCTGGCACCCGACAGGCAGCTGACAGTAACCTTCTCCTTGTTTAGCCTTGTGAGTGGGACATCAGTGTGCTTGACTAGAGAGTCACCTATGACTAGTGTGTTGGGTACATTGTTTTGCCTTATTGGCTGTGGTTGAGTGGCACACTGAGTCTGCGGACTATGTGTAAATAAAGAAGAAGGAAGTTTAGGGTTAAATAACCTAGTGGTATATGCTGCTTCATTAAATTTGTACAAAGTGTTACAGTGGATAAATGAAAAAGATGAGAGATTAGTAATATTGTATAAAGAAGGCATAATGGGGTATGGAAAAAAGAATAAAACGGAAAAATAAGTGTATAAATGAATGAATAAAATGTTAGCAAGAAAAAATATTTTTGTGGAAAATAAAAACTGATGATATAGAAAAAGACAGAAAAGTATGACAGGAGAATGTAATGATGAAACATTACTATGTAAAATCATGGAGAAATCTAACAAATTAAAAATGTATATAAAAATAAGAAGCAAATGGTATAATCAGAAAGTGAAATATCAAGATTTTTTTTGTGGAGACTGGTAATAGATAAATTGCCAGTGAAAGGGCATATGCCATATAAAATTAAAAGTTTTAGAAAATGTTTACAATGTCAAGAAGAAGAAACTATAAAACGTGTTTTTGAAATGTAAAAAGTTATGGGGAAAACTATGTTAAGATTTTTTCAACTATATAAAGAAAATGAATAAAATATACATGGGTATGATTAAATATTGATATTATAACAACAGAAGTAAAGAATATGTTCAATGAATAGATAAAAAGTTATTTTTATTATATGGGTCATACAGAATGAAAGAATAAATGAAATTATGTTTAATGGTAAATGGATTTTTTCAACAATATTAAGTAAAATCAGATGGTGGTTGTGGAAAAAGTAGTGGAAATCTAATAGTGATGAAAATATAGTATGACTGTAAAGAAAATTATGAATATATATGCAGAGATTTGTATATCTATCTATTTGTACATTTCTAAATATTTGTAAATATGTAAATCTTTTGTAAATAAGAGTTCTTTCTATATATAAATAAAAGACCTCTTCTCTTTTCAATAAGTGCCATGTGATCTTTTTAGATCCACCTGAGCTACCATCAACTCAAGCAGATGAGGCCTGTGAAGCCTGATGGGGTCTGCAATCATAAGCATAACTGGTTATCCAAAAGGTATTGGTGTTCACCACAACAGCTTTGAGAAAAAGATGCTGAAATGTAGAAGACCAAGGATGACCTCTGCAAAACTTTGGTTACATACTGATGTGGACATTTTGCCACTTACCCTTACTATTTGTGTTCTTGTGCAAAGTCATTTGGCTTTCCAGCAAATCATGTAAGTATTAAAGTACCTTGAGCTTTTTTATGATCTTTGTGTGTAGGTTGGTATCAAATGATTGGCAAGATTCAGGTAAGATGCATGCACTGACAATCCTTGTATGGAGGTAGCTTTGACTTCCTTGACAAAGTTGATCAAACTGAATAAGACTGACCTACCTTCAACAAACCCATACTGATATTTGTCTAGGTGTAGTAAATTATCAATATTATCCTGAATATATTCCAGGAGTATTCTTTACATAACCTGCAGCTGATACTGATGAAGTTGATGGGCCTGCGGCTTTTTGAATCATCTGTGTGCCCATCATTATAAACAGAAAGTACTGAGGTGTGTTGCCATATTTTAGGAACAAAGCCAGTAGTAAGATTTTTGTTCATAAAGATATACAGTGGGTCTTTGAGATTTTATTTAGTATTAGCAAGAAAGCAGTCCAGTGAATTGTTGTTTTAACCCTAAACAGGGATGCCACAATTTGCTATTTGTTGATATACAGAGTTTTGCCATCTAGGCACTATGGTAAGTATCCTCTACATACTGGTTTACTAGAATCTGCGCTAAATTTACTTGCAAGCATGCTGCCAGGATCTTGTGGTTCAGCATGTCCTGTCCAACTGAACTTAACAGCACCACAGTCCTGGTAACAACTCTTAATTTTTCTAACAAAGCTGGTAAACGTTTATGGTTATATTCAGCTTTTGTAGGCAGCTGGAATTTGCAGGGGAGTATGGGTTGTCTTTGAAAACTATTGTCAAGCTACACTATGGCTGTTTTGTTAGTGGCCAAAGGGAACAGATCATACCAAGAATGTAATCTTTTTTTTTTTTTTTTTTTTTTTCTTCACTTTGGACAAATTGTTTATCTTATGGTTCCACCACTGTAGATTGTTCCTCCATATTTATATTGAATAAGGCAATAATTTTAATATAATTACTTAGGGTACAATAAAATAGTTCAAAGCTGTCACTTTTTGTCTTGTAGAGCTTATCAAAAACGAAAAAACAACAAAAAGTCCTAACCGCGCAGTCGGTCACTCCATTTTATTCCACGTACAAACAAAAAGAATGACTAAGCGCTTTCACAGTATTTTTAAATGGCTTCATCAGAGTCATTCATATACAATCAAACAATCACTTAGTCACAGACAACAATAAAACACCCCCAAATGATTAACCTTACATAATTTCCCATCAATTGAATGGTATACAACATCATTTAAAGCACCCAAATACATACTTATGAATTTAAAATCAATATCATGTGTCCTAAAAAAGAAAGATTAAAATGATAATACTAATAACAATGCATTAATGACTATTGTTTGTTAAAGTTCACACCACACTATTTGTTTTTATTTTTATTTCAAACCAATTCAGCAATTATATAAATGATGGACCCTACATATGGGTCAAAAATTATGATCACGTTTTGGCATGCCTGGGGAGATGCAATTGCAACACTAGGATGTTGATTTATGTAGTGACATGCACGGCCTGCTGTGGTTTTTACATAGAGAAAACCACATGCAGGCTCCGTGACAAAATGGCTGAACACATTAGGACAAATAAAAACAAAAATGTCCATAATGCTTTATATCTGCATAGCACCAGATGTAGGAATTTTAAAAAGTTTTTATTTTTCATCATTGACAAGATTCACACTAATGACAGTGGAGGGAGACACTAAATTGGAAGTAGAAGCCAAAGAAGACAGGTGGAAGCTTAGGTTAAATGCCACATCCTCCCCAGGTCTGAATGACAGCATAAATAGAAGTTATGTTCTTACCATAACATTCCATGTTAGTTGTCTTCTTCTCGCCTTCTTCTTGCTGGATGGCTCGAGAGTTGGCTCCACAGGCCCTTATATCCCACAATGCTAGGCGTGAGTTACCTCAGATCTCGTTTGTAAGCTAACCCCAGCTTATAATAGTATCAGAATAACTATAAATAAAGTCCACCTCTAAAACCAAGGAGAAAGAAGGGTGACCTATATCCTCATCCAGGAAATATGCACAACAGCATATGCCTAATAAAAGAGGTGGTAGAAAGAGAGGTCACAATCACAACTCCTCTAGATCTGTCCAGGCCAGGGGAAAGAAGAAGACAACTAACATGGAACGTTATGGTAAGAACATAACTTCTATATGTTAAGTTGTCTATCTCGCTTCATTCTTGCTGGATGGGACTAGCACCTTGTCCCGGTGGCCTAACGGAACAGACTCCTGAGAACAGTGGAACCAAAGTTAGCTCTATGCCTAGAAGCTAAATCCAACTTATAATGAGAAAGAAAGTGTGAGGAGTAGCAACAAGTAGCCGCTGCACAAATGGTGTCAATAGGCAGTCTGTCTTGGAAGGCTAAAGAAGTAGCCAAAGCTCTGGTGGAATGGGCCTTAGGTTTATTAGGCAGCTTTTGGTGTCTAATTTCATAAACAAGGGAAATCAGAGATGTAAGCCATCTAGATAATGATACCTTTGAAACTGAAAGTCCCTTTCTGCCTTCTGCATAGGAGACAAACAGTTGGTCAGATTTTCTGAATTGTTTTGTTCTATCCAAATAATACCTCAACTGACGATGAACATCTAGCCAGTGTAATTTTTGTTGAGACCTATTGGAATATTCTGGAAAAAGACAGGGAGGTCAATGCTTTGATTTAGATTTGACGTCGAGACTACCTTAGGCAAAAAGGACGGGTTGGTGGATACCCTGTCCTTATGGAACAATAGATAAGGAGGTCGACAGCTGAGTGCATGAAGTTCTGAAACTCTTCTAGTTGAAGTAATAGCTACCAGAAAGAGAGTCTTCCATGATAGCAATTTTAAGAACAGGAGGCTGCAGGTTTGAAAGGGGAAGAATCAAAGAAGTAAGAACTAAATTTAGGTCCCAAGGAGAAGGAGGATTTCTTATAGGAGGTCTGAGAAGAAAAACTCCTTTCAAAAAGGCTTTGCAAAGCTTGTGGGACATTAAGGCAGACTCAGAAATACCCACATGAAAGTTAGAAATAGCTGCCAATTGAACTTTAAGAGTAGAAGGAGATGAACCTGCATGGAAGAGTTCAGCTAGAAAATCAAGGACTATTTGGATGGAAGCAGTGAAAGGATCTATGTCCCTTCCTTGAGCCCAATATGTGAAGCGCTTCCACTTACTCAAATAAATCTTCCAAGTGGAAGATTTATGGGAAGCTATCAAAATATCTCGAACAGAGTGAGATAAATGAGGAAGCCTGGCTAAGGTTGGAACTGGAGGAACCAAGCAGTGAGGTTCAGAGAGGGAAACTGACCCGATTGATGGATCAAAAGATCTGGAACTAGGTCCAGATGCCAAGGTCGCCCAATAGAAATTGATGTAGAAACCACACCTGTCGAGGCCAGTAAGGAGCAATGAGGATCAGCGAGGCCTCTGAGCGATAGCTTTCTGTATCACTTGAGAGATTAGTGGGAAGGAGGAAATGCATACAGAGTCCCCGGGCCAACTTGGACTAGAGTCTCTGCTGGGTTGGCCCTGTAAAGGGAATAGAGTGAAATAATCTCTGCACTTGCTGTTTTGGGGAGTAGCAAAAGATCGCAGCAAGGCTGACCCCACTTGAGAAAAATTTCTCTCACAACAGAGTCTTTCAGAGACCACTCGTGAGGCATGAGGATAGCTCTGCTCAACTTGTCCGATTTGATTGGACTTCTATCAGAAACCGCTGAGAAGAAATCGCCCATCGCCACAATCTGAGGGCTTCTACACAGGGGTAGGACCTGGTTCCTTGTTTGTTGATGTACCACACTACAGACATATTGTCTGTCTGATTGCAAGGGAAGAGAGTCTTGAAGGGCGCTAAAAGCACTGCTCTCATCTCCAGAACATTTATGTGCAAGTTCTGGTTGCCATGTGCCCTGGACTCAGAGTAAGGAACAAAGGGTCTTCCCAATAAGAGCTGAGGGAAGACATCCATCACATGAGATGATTTCTGCACGCTGCGTGATCATAATGGTGTGGGACATTGGAAGTTGCTGGTATGACCATTGTGTAAAGAGCATCCATTGAAGGATTCTCATGTGGTATCTGGCTAATGGAAGCAGAGGTATGGCCGCCATAATTCCCAACACTTTCAGAACTAACCTGGCTTTGATTCTGTTGTTGTTGAAAAGGAGTGAGACCAGTTTGTGTATGTCTGTTATTCTCTGATCTGTTAGTCTCGCAGACATGTCTACTGTGTCTAGATTAAAACAGACTAATTTATTGAAATGCCTAACTTTTGACAAATGCTAAAAGTGTAATCCCTGGCCATCAGAAGGAGATGCTTGGTGGGAGCTGTGAGGAGCCAGTCGTCCAAATAAGGAAACACCTGGAATCCTTGTCGCCTCAGGTGAGAAGCTACCACTGCCATGCATTTGGTAAACACCGGGGCAGTGGTGAGACCAAAGGGCAGGGCCCTGAATTGAAAATGACTGGTTCCCAGCCTGAAGCGGAGGAATCTTCTGAGCGTCTGTTCATTTTATGTGATAGTATCCTGAAGGTCTATAGAGCACATCCAGTTTCCTTTTCCCAATAGGGGAAGGATGGACTGCTGACCATCCGAAATCTTGTTTTCTTGACTGATCTGTTCAAGATACTGAGATCCAAAATTGGTCTCCAGTCCCCTGTTTTCTTTGGAACTAAAAAGAACCTTGAGTAGATTCCGGATCCTTGCTGGTCTGCTGGAACTGGCTGAATTGCTCTTTTCGCAAGCAGCTTTGAAATTTCCAAAACCGCTAGATCCCTTTGTGGAACATCTGGAAGGGATTTTTGATTGGTTTGGAATGCGAAGAAAGGGAATGGAATAGCTTCGGAAATGATGGACTGTACCCATTTGTCTTGAGTCAGGGATAGCCAGGCTTCTGGGTACAGTGAACTGCCTCGAAGGTGGGCAGTCGGGCAACACCTCAGGGATGCTGAAAGGGCTTATCAGAGAAGGCACCATTGTTATTCCCGCCTCTGCCTCTGGCGGGAACCGACTTTGTGCCAGGCTAAGTCCCTGAGATTGTAACCACATTTTCCCACTTTTCTGGCCTTTGGGGGGTTTCTTTCACTTGAGGACCAAAGAGATGATCCATCGAATGGGGAATTAGTGAAAGATAAGAAAGGAGGCATGGAGGAGTTAGCTATGGAGTTCAGGGTAGCCAGCTGAGTGTTCATCTTATCTTGAAAAGCTGTAGGATCCTTCAACATGTCACTCGCTTTGATCAAGTCCCTTTGAAGGAAAGTAAAATGGCATAGGTAGTTCAGCTAACGATAGTAAATGTGTCCATGGACCTAGATTCCTTGTTAGGTGGATGGACAGGTACTGAAGGATCAGCTAGTTCCTTCTTAGTGGCAGCAGCAACCACCATAGCATCCACAGATACTCCTTTTGTCAAAACTGTTTGTCTGCTGGTGCCGTTATGAATTTTGAGGGTCTCCTGGGAGTGGGGTCCACTGAATCAGGAGCCGTCCATGCCTTTTAGCTACCACCTGCATGAGGGGGTCAAAGGGGAGACAGGTGGAAGGGCTCACGCCAAAACGCCTCAAGGTACACAAATTCATCCAAGGGTTGAGGGCTGGCCAATTTCCCTCTGTTTGAGGATTTCTAGAATGTCTGCAAAGAGACATCTTCAGAAGGGGAACGGGGAACCTCGAATCCTCTAAATCTGTGTCAGAGGTGACGGACTCAGGTGAGTCAATGTGTTTACACTTTCTCTTCGAGGGCTCTTCTGCCAAATCAGGAGAGGCCTCGAAGAGGATAAGATCCATCAGGGGCCAGGCTCTGAGGCTGGCTCTCTGGAGTCGGGATGAGGGGATGAGGGACCTGACCACCTGGGAGGAGGGGGGGCGGACGGAGCGGAGACTGGAGTGAGTAGAGCCAGGTTCTAACACACCTGTCAGGCAGAGCCAGAGGTCTCCAGTCGGAGGAGGAACATATTGATGGACAGGGGCAGGGCATCGACTGATGAGTCGGCTCTGAAGCATTTGGGCCAGTGCCTCGGACTTACTACCCTCTGAAGGTCCTGGTCCAGCCTCGATGACCTAGAGGAGTGAGATTTATGGCCCGCTCAGACAGCAGAGGAGATGCTGGGGATGGTGACCTAGATCTAGGTCTCGGCTCAGTAGCTGGAGCCAAGAGACAGTAAGGGAGTCCTCAGGTTTGAGTAAACCTCTTAAAATTAATTTGTTTTTCTTTCCTGCAGGACCCTGGGACTGAAGCCATGGCAAACAGCACAGGAGTCACAAGAAGTGTGACCGCCTGTCAGAGACATTTTCTGACAGCACGCATCACACTCTTGAAGCTGAGACCTTTTGTATCCTTAGACATTTTATAAAGTGTAATCACACACACACACAGTCAAACACCCTGATTACACTCTACCTTATTTTAAACTCAAAATAAAACTACTAACAAGGTTTTAAATTAAGAATGGGAAGAAGGCCAAGAACTTATAAGTTCTTGAGAAAGAAGAGAAAAAGAAGAAAATTCCACTAAACTAAGGGAAACAAGTATTAGAATTAAAACTAAAGGGGTTTAAGTACACTAACTTTACTTGAAAGTCACTTACCAAGAAAAACCAACACCTCGCTGTAGCGGCAAGCGAGATCTGAGGTAACTCACGCCTAGCATTGTGGGGTGGAACCAACTATCCAGCAAGAATGAAGGCGAGATAGACAACTTAACATCATTAATTAGCCTATACTTAAACAGAAAGCTGAATTGGTTTGAAATAAAAATAAAAACAAATAGTGCGGTGTGAAGTTTAACAAACAATATTTATTCATTAATGTATTATTATTATTATCATTTTAATCTTTCTTTTTTATGACACATGATATTGATTTTAAATTCACAAGTATGTATTTGGGTGCTTTAAATGATGATGTATACCATTCAATTGATGGGAAATGATGTAAGGTTAATCATTAGGGGGTGTTTTATTGTTGTCTGTGACTATTTAAGTGATTGATTTTATATGAATAACTCTGATGAAGCCAGTTAAAAATACGGTGAAAGCGCTTAGTCATTCTTTTTGTTTGTACGTGGAATAAAATGGAGTGACTGACTGCGTGGTTTGGACTTTTTATTGTTTTTTTTTTTTCATTTTTGTTTATGTTGTAGGGCCTGTGGTCGTTTTTACATGTTTTAATTATTAAAAACATAATTCTAGTTTGTGCAGCTATAGATCTCATTTGTTTTGGGGTATTCATTATTTCTGAAGTCTGTGTAATTGGTTTCCCTATGAGTCATCAATGAAATTTAGATTCACACTTGTTTACATTTACACTTCCTTATAGATGATCTCATGTAACTCAGGCAGTGTAGGTTTGCTGTTTCTGTGTGAGTACTCTGCACCACTGTGCAAGGCACTGAAAAGTGTATTTTCTCCCACTTTTTAATATATATAAATAAGTGCTGTATTGGAGGAGAAGACGGTCCCACGTAGTGGTAAAGTGAGGTCCACCCCCCCCCAGGAAGAATGATTTTGTCAAAGACTACAGATGATTTATACAGAAGCTGTCTTCTCAATCAGTTGTGATTGTGATATCCAGATAATATCCCACTGAATTGCCACTAAATAATGTGAAGTCCCTTACTATCCTGGGTCAGTAACTAAGGAGCTTCAATCTTCACTACTGACTTCAATGTGAGACTGTCACCTAACCAGGAGTAATATTCCACAATTTTCCCCTAAGAGCACAACAAGAACACGCTCTATAATCTGGGACTGGACTGTATACAACTGTCCACCCCTAATGTACTCCTTATTATACACTGCAAAGCAATGTGTGCCAATTTAAGACCTCTGATACACTCACACTTAAATAAACTAAATCTCACACATCCAAGCACTTCTGGGAAAGCCTGACTCAGATTTCCAGCTGTGTCCCTTCCCCAACATAATATAGTAATGCTGCCACCAATCAGAGTGTCTTCATGCCCTTTTAAAGGGGTGTCCAACTGTTACAATTACATATTAAACCAATGACAGCAAATGACCTAAGCAGCCAGGCTTTTGGAGTGGCCCGGAAAGTTATCAAGGCAAGTATAAACACTCTCAAATCACTAAAGAAAAAACTAATTGACCAACCACAATGTAAGTTAATAAAAATATTTAATAATGAGCAAAATGATTAAAAATATAAAACAGTAATTTCCAATAAACAAACAGAACTCAATCACCAGGAAAATAAAATCAATACTGTAGGATAGAAATCCAACATTCAGAAAAACTCTTACTGATTAGTTATAATTCCCTATCTGACTAAAGAACACTGTACCTGATCTAAACTAATTTATTACAATAGAGCAAAAACAGACTTACAGTTCTTGGTGAGTCCTTTTATGTATCCACTAAACAGTACATCTGTGAACAACTAACAAATCCAACTGGCTGTTAATTGACAACTGAACTACTGTAACTGACAACTGTAACTGACTTCAACAGTCTTAAACAGGCTCTTTTATAGACTAGCCTAACTGTCACAACTGTTCCAGTTCTAATATTCATCTCATATTTTTGAAAATCAACCAATAGCTGTTTACTAAACGTTCCTTCCTGTCTTTCAGCTTCTAACAGTAACACATACCAACTGTCAATATTCTGATGACATCTTCTGCAGATCAGCTGAATCTGAGACAGTTTGCCTTTAAAATATTTCTTCTCAAACAAGCGCAGTTAGAAATGTAAAAGTACACCGTTCAAGTCTTTAAAACATTCTGTACAAACAGATTATAAATCAACATTTAAGAACTTATTTACAATAAGTCTAGTCATGTTGGTATATAATACACAGATTAATCTGAAATTATGTACGAAACCGCAGCCAGACATGCTAGCACAAATAGTGTCTAATTTCTACACAGTGATTAAGAAAATAGTTTATGAATGACATTGGCTTGATCATTACTAGGGGAGCCTATAAATGGCTTTACTGAGTGAAGGTTAAAAATAAGTTATGTGCTTATCATAACAAGGTAAATTGCATAGGCTATGGTGTGCAAGGTCCTGGGTTCAAGACCTGCAAGGGCTGTTTAATCTAAGGGAGGTTGGCATAATGGTTAAGGTGTTTACCTTACAGACACAAGGTGCAGGGTTTGATTCTTGCATGGGGTAATTGGCTAGGCTTAAAATGGCCCACAAGGGTAGTTAGCCTAGTAGTAACCTATGAAGGCACAGAGCTGGCTTTCTAAAATTCCATCTTTGTTGTCCATTTTAATATATCCTTGACATACGGGTTTGGTTTCAACATAGGAACTGACTCGGCCGTTACTATAGCTCGTGCAAGCCAAAAGCTCTAGAGCTTCACCTCTACCCACAATCCCTCTCTCTCAGTTACCTCAGATTGAGTTTGCAGATTAGAAAGAAAAGGTATAGATTAGGAAGCCTTATTGGAGACCATATCTGCTATGCCCTAAAGATTACAATAAACTGAGAATATATAGTCAATTCCACCAAAAGGTCTTCAAAGGCCAAGAGATGGAGGGAGGGGAGTCAAGGATCAATAAAAATGGACAACACAAATGGAACATTATGGTAAGTACATACTTCTTTACCTGATGTTGTCAATTTTCATTTTATCCTTGCTATATGGAACAGAGTCCCCAGTTACCTTAGATCCAGGGAGGATTCACATAAGGCACCACTGAACCAAAATATGCTCTTCCACTAGAGACCAAATCCAATTTGTAATGGGCAATAAAGGTATGAGAAGAAGCCCAAGTAGCTGTTGCACATATACCATCCATAGAAGTTCTTGATTGGAAAACTGCTGAAGTGGCTACAGACCTTGTAGAATATGCCTTAATAGACTTTGGCAAATCCATTTTCTTTTTATTATAGATGAAGGATATACAATCCTTGAGCCATCTGGCTAAAGTCACTTTGCTGACTGGTTTACCAAACCCTACACTGGAAAAGGAAACAAATAATTGGTTAGACTGTCTTATGTTTTTTGTTCTGTGAAGATAAAAGTGTAATCGTCAGTAAACATCCAAAAATGTAAACAGTGATCAGGACTCTGATGATGTCCTTCAGTGATTAGGGCAAAAGCGCTTAGTCACTAGAATTTATGTTTTTTTTTTAAATAAAGTAATTAAGTTCTGGTTTCACCACTAGTGTGTTTTTTTTTTATTTTTTGTTTTAAGACTTTCTTATGTCCTTTGTTCTGTAAAGATAAAAGTGTAATTGTTGGTAAACATCCAAAAAATGTAAACAGTGTTCACCTTTGTTAGAAAAATTGGGAAAGAATACTGGTAAATTAATAGTCTAATAGATATTAGACTCTGACACTACCTTTGGTAGAAAGGTGGGGTTTGTCCGTAAGGTAACTCTGTCTTTATGAAAAATCAGATAAGGCGGTCTACATAATAAGGTTTGCAGTTCTGAAATCCTTCTAGCAGAGGTTATTGCCACCAAAAATAATGTTTTCCAAGACAAATAATTCTGATCACAGTCAGTAGATGGTTCAAAGTGGAAATGCATGATGGATTGTAACATTAGGTTAAGATCCCAAGGGGGAGTTGGATCTTTAAGAGGAGGTTTCAACAACAGTGTTCCTTTTACAAATGACTTACAAAGTCTGTAAGAGGCCAAGGAGCGTTATTCCAAACCATCCTGGAAATCTGAAATTACTGCAAGTTGCATTCAGACTGTAGATGGGGAAGCTCCTGCATTGAAAAGAGAAGCTAAGAATCTAAAACATTTTCAATAGATGCAGAAAAGGGAGGTCAATATCCCTGTCATGAGCCCAAATACTAAATTTCTTCCATTTACTAGTATATAGCTTATGGGTGGAAGGTTTATTAGAAGCTAGGAAAATCTGGCATACTGGGGAAGAAAGATTAACTCACCTGGCAATAAATGGAAATGCAGTCAGCTTGTGAATGTTTGGGTGAACTAGTCCATCTGGATGTGACAGAAGGTCTGGAGCTGGGTCCAGAGTCCAAGGTCATTGAATCAGACAAGGAAAGAAAAAGGGGAATCATATTTGTTGAGACCAATAAGGTGCAATAAGGATTACTTTGCTCTTCAGCTTGATGCTTTCTGTATGAATTTTGGAATTAGAGGTATCAGGGGAAAGACATATAGTAGTCCGGGGTGGGGGGGGAGCATGTGTGGAGAACAGCATCTCTTGGTGACTTCCCCAGAGGGGGAATCAGGGCAAAGTAGTTGCTGCATTTGTTGTTAAGGGGACAGATGAACAGGTTGCAGCAAGGCTGGCCTCATTGATGAAAATTATTTTCGTCACTTTTAGATTGAGATACCACTTGTGAGGCTGGATAATACATCTGCTCAGTTTGTCTGCTATCACACTGGAACTCCCCAGAATGTGTATTGTTATCAGAAAGTGGTTGGAAGAGATCTCCCACTGAGTGCTTCCCGACAAAGGGGATAAGATTTGGTGCCTCCCTGTTTATCGATATACCAAACTACTGACAATGTCTGTTTGAATTGCAATTGTTCCCACAGGATGAGCTGTTTGAAAGGCTTGCAGTGCTAAAAGCACCACTCTAAGTTCCAGAACATTGATTTGCAAGTTGGTCTCTAAGGGGGACCAAGTGTCTTGGACAGTCTTGCCCAGAAAATGCCCCCCACCCCATCTGGGAGGCATCCGTAGCCAATATGACCTTGGGTTCTGGAAGGACGAAGGGGTGTCCCAAGGGAATATCTTTGGAGTGACTCCACCAAGCTAGATCTTTTCTGCAATGACTGGTGATCAGAATCGGTTCCGACATCGGTTGGTATAGCATAGACCACTGAGATGCTAGCAGCCATTGTAGAATTGTTATGCAATATCTAGCTAGGGGAACTAGAGTTATTGTCGCTGCCATAGAACTTAGGGCCTGCAAAATTACGTGAGTGGGTACCTTCTTGCTGTGAATTATTTTTTGCACCTGGGCTATTATTTTTTGAAATCTCACAGGGGGAAGTCATGCTACAGTTGTTGTCATATTCAGCACTACCCCTATAAACTCTAAACTTTGAACTGGAAACAGCTGAAATTTTTCATGATTAATACTTAATTCTAGGTATGCACAGGTATTGAGAACATAACCCCTTGACTCTATCAAATTGATGCCTGGTCGCAGTGGTAATGAGCCAGTCATCCAATACGGAAACACTCGGAATCCTTTCAGTCTCAAGTGAGCTGCTACTACTGCCATACATTTGGTGAACAACCTGGGGGTTGTGATGAGACCAAAGCGCAGCACCCTTAATTGGTAATGACTAGCGCCCAGTAGGAAGCAGAGGAACTTTCTGGAGCGCCTGTCCATTTTTATGTGGTAATAAGCATCCTAAAGATTTATCAAGCACATCCAGTTGTCCTTTCCTAAAAACAGAAAAATGAACTGTACCGTGACCAACTGGAATTTCATTTGTTGACCTGATTTGTTCAACACACCGAGATCCAAATCTGGTCTCCAGTCTTTTTTGGCACTAAAAAGAATCTTGAGTAAACTCTGGATCCTTTCTGGTCTGGTGGGACTTCTCGGATGACTCTTTTGTCTAGTAGTTCTTGAATTTCTAGAACTGCTGATTCCCTCTGACTGTGTGGAACATTGTGAATTTTTTGCATATGGGGGAACAGGGGAAAAGGGTATGGCATAACCTCTGGAAATAATCCTTTGCACATAAGACTCTGTTGTTATATTTAGCCAGGCATTTAGGTGCAAGGATAAGCATTCCCTGACTGCCTCCAGAGAAAGATCAGGCTTCCCTCCAGGAACGCTGAAAGGGCTTACTTGGAAGGGAGTCTCTGAAGCCTTGGGTCTGCGAGCCACCTTTGCCATGTGGATGGTGTCTTCCATTGTGGTTCCTCCCTCTGCCCTGAGAGAACTGACTCCCATGGGTGTCCTGGAAAGGCCCTTAGGACTTTCTGAACCACATTTTTACATCACTCCTTTGATTCCTGGAAAAGGATCTTTAGGAAGTGAAAAAATTAATGCCCATGACAGAAAAGGTCATACCATCTTTCTCACACCTGGATAATGTCTCTCTAACAGTCAGGTCAAATAGAGATGATCTGTCAAAAGCAGGATTGATGAATGAAGACTTAAATGGCTCCGCAAAATCATAAAGGCATATCCAGGTGTGTCTCCTTATGGCTACACCTGAACATGCCACTCTGATAGTCCCTTCAGCAGCATGCACTATGGATGAGTTCAACACAGACTCCAAGGTGGCCAACTGAGAAGCAACCTTTTATTGTACTCCCTCAGTAACAGCTCCTGCTAGGTTATCTGACAGCTCCTTGATCATATCCCTTTGGAACCTAGTAAAATGTGCTAAGAAGTTGAAAGATTATAGAGTGAAGGTCAATGAAGTATAAACCCGCTTCCCAAACCTATGCTTTGCCCAAGACTCTCTGTTGAGAGGAAGGATAGCTTAACTATGACTTCCTTTTTAGTGGAGGTCGCTATGACCATGCATTCTACCATTAAACCTTTAGCCCAGAATTGTTTGTCCTCAGGGGCTGAGAAAAATTGTGTCTGGTCTCTTGAGGATAAATTCAATGGTATCAGGTGCCTTCCATGCTTGCTGGAAGATCAAATGAATGAGCTAGTCAGTGGGCGGAAGCGCCCAAGAGGTAGACGGGTGGGTACCAAAAGCCTGCAGGTAAACTGATTCTTCTGAGGAAGGGTTGTGGAACTTCCAGTCACCCCTCTGTTTCAAAATTTTGAGGATCTCTCCAAAGGAGACATCAATGGGGATGACCCTCGGGGACCCTTCCCCTTAATTAAAATCAGTGTCTTCTGTGATCAATTCCTGAGGGGAATCTAACTGCTTCCTCTTGCACTTCTTCTGAGGAACCTCCTCAGGGGGATAGTCTGGTAAGGTAGGAGAAGATGACAGAATTTGTATCTGAGGTTCCTGCTGATTTTGTACTTGCTGCCCCAGTGGAGACACTGGTCAAATAATAGAACAAGAGGAGGGTATTTGCTCCAAGGAGGAAGGGGCCAACTGAGTGACTGCAACAAACAAAGCCCTCTCCATTGCCTCGAAGGCTGGTCCCCCCAAAGAGGGAAGGGAGCCCAGAAATGAGATAGACTCCCTCAGAACCATGGTCACTCCCCACTGAACCATGCCAATGCTCCAAAGCGCACGGACAGCTCAAAGAAAATTGGAGTCGACTCTTGCCCTTCAGAGCTGACAGGGCAGATACAGCCCCGGGAGGTCTCCATATCCAAAAGAACCAAAGAACGCAGGGTAATCACCAGTTCCAAAGTAAGGGAGATCTCCGGAACTGATGCAACCAGCGCCGGACGACTCAAGCTGGGAACTCTGAAACCTCAGAAGAGGTCAGAGAAGGAATAGTTATAGATATCAAAGATGGTTCGGCACCCAAACGTACATACATCAGGGTTGAAGGAAATCCTGTTAAAACTCTCGCCCACAGAAATTTATTCACCAGTATCTCCAGTTTTGTAAGGCTTTTGGTGGAATGGACTGACATTACAGATGACAACTTAGGCCCCTGTAGGAAAACTTCAGGCAGTTCACCTACAAAGGGATCAACAGAGGGACAGTAGGTTGTTCTGGGCAAATTTTCTTTTTGTACTGCATCATTACTCAGTGCAAAAGTAGTCGGTGCCGATGAAGAGCCAGAAGGTACTATGTCTTGTGTCAAAAGTTTCAGCAAAAATGCTTTATAGTCAGGAAAGGTCTGTACTGAAAATTTTCTTGGTACAGAAAGTTTAGATCTTGAGTCCATGAGTTCCGACAGAGTTTTAGAAACTGAGGATCTTGGTTTCTTAGGCACCAGCACCGATGGAGAAGTCAGCACCAAAAACTTTTCTTCTTGGCCTTTTCTACGGAGGAGGAAGAAGGCAAAGAAATATCTGTCCTGCTCTTTTCATGAGCAGATATAGTATCTCCAAAGGCAGAAGGAATCAAGCCTTTCAGAATTAACGTGTTTTGTATTTCTACCAGGGCTCTGTGACTAAAGCCATGGCAAATGCTACAATCCTGCTGCAAGTGGGTAGGACCCAAACAACAGATGCACAATAAGTGCAAATCCAAGAGAGGAACACAGTGTGTATGGAAAGGGAGGTATACAAAGGTGTATGGAAAGGAGAATAAATAACTTTGAAGGGGTAGAGAAAAGGCAAATAGAGTATATATGGCTATAACACAGTAAAGATAAAGAAATATATAATAAGATTATGAAAAAATATTCGAAAATTATCAAGAAAGTTTACTTAGCTGGAGAGCTATGCAGAACGCATCTGTCTTGAAAAGCAGCAAACGAGATCTGAGGTAACTGAGAGAGACAGATTGTGAGTAAAGGTAATGCTTGAGGGTTTTTGGCTTGCGTGAGCTGTAGTAATGGCTAAGTTGGTTCCAATGTCAGAACTGAACCCATATGTCAAGGATAAAATGAAAATTGACAACATTAGATCCTTGTTTCTTATGATTAACAGACTGTCATCAGGTCAGATGTGATGATGGCGGGAAAAAGGATTGTGGTAGAAGAAACAGACAGCATGTTAAGCAGCACAATATTTAGTATATTATTTAACTTAGACTACAATTTTACTAATTGCTGTAAAACGTTTGCATTAAAAAGCTTGAGGGGGCTACACTATGTGTTTGTTCTTCCATGGTGTATTTAATACAGTCAAAATTATTACCATAATTATTCTGATAACCAAGTGAGTGAGTGAGCTAATCAGCAGACCCTTTTCAGTCATGACCCAGGAGCAAAAACTAATCAATGTACAAAATAGTATTATAAAACAGTATTATACAAAGTATAACCATTATTAATGATACAGTTTGAGATAAAAATACATACAGTTTATGAATTTTAAGTATTGTAAAAAGATAATTAGATATAATATTGAATAACAGAAACAAGACTTGGTAAAAAAGTACATCAGGTATAAGTAAGCACTTTGTATATGATGTGATAAAGCTGGACTTTTCATTATAGTAAATAGAAAGGGTCCCCTTTTGCAAGTTGGAAAGAGAGGAGAATGTAAGTTCTTTTAACCAGTATCCCAAAAGCAAGAACTCTCAAGTGCCTGGTAAAATGCTTTTGTCAAAGAATGTAGGTAGTTAGTATGGAAACTGCATTCTCAATCAGTTGTCATCAAGAAAACAGTTATGGGTGAAAGTGGGCACTCTTATAGCAGTTCTAATAGATGTGAGTGAGGCGTAAACATAAAATGGCCACAAATTAAGTGCAAATAAGAGCAGTATTGTCATATTTGGTAGACCCTTCCCTAAGTATATAGCATAGATAGTACCCCACTCCAAAATGAAATTGTAGTTAAGGCCCATTGAATATGGGGAATATGGGTTGATAACTCCCTTTCTTTTGATAATCATGAGACAACAATAGTCCTTCTATTTAATGCAGCCATTTTCCAAGGCAATATCATCCAGATCTAAAGGTGTCACTATTCCCTTATATTCACCATTGACTAGACTAATTATGGAGTATAATGCCCTCTTCAAGATGCACCTTAGTAGAAATATCACAACAACTAGAAAGCTTCAAGAGGTTTCTAACTAGGAAGAGCATGGTTTAAAGATCCAGAACTACCAAAAGAGGCTAGAAGTACTGTCTCTTTATTCAGTAACTTATAGATCCTAGAGGTGAGCTCTATGCCATGCCTTCCATGCCATGACAGACCCAGTTGCCCTGGACCACTTGTTATCTCCACATGTCTAATAGTACCACAGATACCAGAACCAGGGACCTAAATCTTCTAAGAAGTGCAATACACTATCATTCTTCAAACAGAATCTGAATGATTGGAGGTGTATCCACCAATTCATCACTGGCATAGCTCTCCTAGAGAAAGGGGGTATAGCCTGATGGTGGTACTGGCAAGCCATAAATGGTCACAAGACTCAACTACCTTGAAATTCATTTGAATACTGTAAAAAACAAACCTCTGGAATATGGATGCATTTGACTGGTTTTACCCTTGTTAACAAATTAAATGAAATTGTTGAGCCAAGTTTCAATGTCAGTTCAACCCCCTGCACCCTCCAGGGGGAGAAAAGCCTCCAGGTTGTACATTTTATTGTCAGACTTCTAGAATTAAGAAATCTACCTTCACATTGCTCCACTCTTCACAAATCAGTTCATTCTTTAAAGTCCTAATCTTTCATATTATGCACTCACCTTTATTCATTGAAGTTTACATCTTATATGTACTAAAATCACAATTTTCCATCCACATTACATATTGGATAACTTCAGCAATCACCCTCCAAGTATTATACCCCACATCTTTGCCTAAACTGCCCATCCACTATCATACTAAATGCAAGGAAATCACATCACCTGATATTTCTCTTTTAACCAAAACCACACTCCACTTACCTACTATCAAACACTACACTCTGAATAGTTTTGTCTAAGTCAACATCCTCTTAAGTAAAACTTTGGATGTTTTGCTTTACATTTTATAGTATGCCACACCTTCAAAGCACTCACAGGTCTACACATATTTTCTCTGTAAGTTTGCTTCTGCATAACTTACTAAGAAAAGACAGGGTAACTACGTTCTGAGAGAAAATCATTTTAACATCTGAATGTTCACCAAAATGATACACTAACAGCACAGGCACTGAAGCTGAGCTTTTAGCCTCCATGAGGTGGTTATTCAGACTGTCTTCTAGAAAGAATATGTATCACATAGCATGCAACTCCTGCAGACTGATATTGGCATATTTAAAGCTACACACCCAGTATGCTAAGAATGGTGGGGACCAGACATTAAATGTTTGAATTCCCACTCATGCATAATTCTTCTAAGTCCCTGATTTTTATTTTGTGGATTACTGTCAAACAGAGCGATATTACAGAAAATAGACTTAATGCACTAATCATGTTCACACATCTGTTATCTTGTTTACTACAGGGCATTTGAAATAATCATCTACACATATATGATACTAGATTTTTTAAAATGAAATAAGATATGTGTCAGGTCTACTCCACTAATGATCTGGTGCCAGGCAAGTTGTTAACACTTTCTTTAGACTACTAAGGTATGACATTACTTGTTCTGTTTGAGCCAACACTCCTAGCTAATGCATTATATGTTATATAGTTGCTTTGCACTTTACTATTCCCAGATGTCATTCAGGCATCTAGTCCAGCATTTGTATTCTCTGATGATACAGATATTACTATGTTGGCATTAAGTCTTAAACATGTCTCATTTCTTCTTAGAAAGAAAACATAAGACAACTGTTTTCCTTACTGATGATTTTTTCTTAAGCCAGCATCTCATTGTAATGCCTTTTAGTAACTTTATTTCTGAAAAAGTGTCAGTAATTTATAGTATTCATGGAATATGAGGCTCATTGTAACTCCTTTTTTTAAATAACTAAAGGGCTAACTCTCAAGAGTTACAAATAACTGTTGCTTCTGTGTTTAAAGAATTGTTCCTGGAAATGATATAGTCATTGTGCTGTCCCTTTCTGAAGTAATTAAAAACTCATTTTTATGGCCAATAAAAAAAAAGGTAAGTTTCAGGCTAGTACTAGATTTAAAAACATACCCCTGTTTAGGCGCCTCAGTATTCTTTAGAGTTAAAATGTGTATACAACAGATGTACATTTATACAGATTAGAGTTAAAGCAAGTATGCAGAAGTGTATTCAGGCAAATTAGTGATGTTACAACATGAAGTATTTCAAGTTATAGTTTCAATTTCAAGTTATGTTTTCAGACAATTGTACAACAGTGCTAATTTTCAGTTTATGTTTTTATCTGTCTTCAGATGATAGTGACTGAAAAGGTATTCCTTTACTGTTAATGTAGTTAGTTTCCAGAATATAACATTTATACACAGTATTTCAGATGTTCAGTATAAATATGTATCTGGGCGGCCATGGTGGTGCAGCAGTTAGCGTTGCCGCCTCACAGCAAGAGGTTCTCTGGTTCATTTCTCGGCTGGGGTGCCTTCTGTGTGGAGTCTGCATGTCCTCCCTGCGGCAGTATGGGTTTCCTCTGGGTGCTCCGGTTTCCTCCCAAAGACATGCTGTAGATGGATTGGACACTCTAAATTGGCCATAGGTGTGACTGTGTGCATGTGTGTGTGTTGGGTGCTGGGCTGGCAACTCAACACGGTAAAACTCAACTGCCAATCATTCTGCGGACCGTTGTTCTGCTGTAGCAACCCCTAACTGGAAAATAGCCAGAAGAAGAAGTATAAATATGTATCTCTTTAGTGTAAATTTCAGTCAAGTTTCACAATATGACATTCATACTCAATTTTAAATGTTCAGTATAATACATTTCAGTCAGATTTCAGAATATAACATTCATAGTCCGTTATACGTTTTTAACAGCATTACTAGAAAGTTTACAACAAACATAAATAGTATGCATATATAAAAAGAACAGACTTTGCAGAATTACATCACACAGCACATTATTCAGTCATTAGGTGTAAAGGTAAAGTGACAGAACTATTTATAACAGGCTTATCAAGAAAAATTATCTAAGGAATAAGTAGTAACGGTCATTTAATAAACAAAGGCATAAGAGGCCAGACTTAATTTGTTAATCTGTTACAGAATACACTGCACATTTCATAATAATTATTGTACTTTAGACAGAAAGTAAAAAAAATGACAAGTGTATGCAAAGGTATAGATCTGAAATGCAGAAAGCATATGTTGTAGTAAATGTACTTCTACCATTACAGCACATAAATACTTTCAGAATGTTTAAGACATAAATTAAAAATGCAGACATCTATCACACCTCACAGAGATTTAAGAGGTAAATATGCAGGATTAGCTAGAGATTTGCAGAAACCTAAATGTGAACAAATACATTTTCATTCCTTATACCTCCTTATTATCCTTTCTTCACTTACTTCCTTACTTCTATCAAATTTTCCTCCCTGGCTTTCTAAATATACCACAAGCCTGTTTTCCCTCACTTCATATTGCAATTCCTGTTTGTATTAGACTAGCTTACCTTTAAGTTTTCTACAAACTGTTTAAAACTTTGATAAATATTAAATGATTATCATATAACCTGTATTGAGTCTTAGCCAATGTTTTTACATTATCACTAATTTGTTATAATTATTTAAACTGCAGATATTTTTGTTTTATTTTTGAAGACTGCAAAATGATTGTTCTTAAAATGTTTTGCAATAATTTGGAGCTTTTCTCCCCAGGCCTACAATGAAAATGTGCTTCTACACAGTCAAGACTTTCCCAGTAATCAAATGTCAATAAATAATACAGTATATAGTAATTATGTTTCGAAATACATATGGGGTAAAAAGAGAGTTTATAGATAGTGGCATAGAATAAGACATTAAAGAATTGTCCAGTTGTAAAAAAACCATAAAAGACTTACATTCAAAAGATTTTCAGATAATTAATAAACCATGAATATTCAAGTGACACCTAGTGGTCAACATTAAAATTGCAAATTTATTTACCATATAAAGACAAATGATTTTATAGCTGTTATATTAGCTCTAGTAATCATTACAGTATCTTTTGCAGACTACATTAATAAATTTATAAAGTAATTACAGAAGTAAATCCCAGTTCAGCACAAGGATCGACCCCTGTTTAGGGGCCTCAGGGGGAATTTTAAGATTAGGTTTCACTTAAATGGAATTCTTTAGACATAAATTCAGTATTCTCTTTGCATAGGCCAAGAAAAACATTCATATTAAAAGACCTATACATTAATTTTATATTTTACATGCAGTTTCAATAGAAAGGAACATTTCACTACAAATGAATAATCTTCAGTCAAGAATACTGATAAGAATAAAATATACTAACATAATGTGCAATGCATTTAATACAAACACATCTTGTTTAGATGATACGAGGCTTGGGAACCAAGGTTAAAGAGGCGTGTATAACTTGTAGAAAATTTACACGATTTTGGTATAATTAGGAGACCTATTACAGACAATGAAGTATGTAAGTTAGTTCAGACTGATATACAGAAAATTATAGCAGTGGAGTCCAAGGAAGTTCGATACAGATACTACAGAAGTAACAATTCTGAGTACAGAAACTACTGACAGTATAATGAGTACACAATTCTGAGTACAGAAACCAAAGACAGTGTAAGTAAACAATTCTGAACACAGAAACTACAGACATTATAATGAATACAGAAGCTACAGACATTGTAATTCAGTCAAATCAGTTTATTAGCATGGTTATTTCAGATTTGATTCAGATATTTTGACATCTACCTCCACTGTACATAATAAAACATTAAGTGAACTATAGTGTAAGCAGACTTTTATTCTGAAAGGTACAAGAAGATTTGGCACATAAAGGACAGACTTCAGCACAATTCTGAGATAATTAAAAGATAAAGACATTCATTCTAGCCTCATTTCAGACTCTTGCAGTTATTCTTAGTTTATTCCAGTATTCTACAGTCCTTTCAATTCTTATAAGTTGCAAGTAACTGCTGCTGACGTGATTAAGGAACTTACCCTAGAACTGATGATTGAGCAACTTATTTGGAACGTACTTTTCTGAAACAGTTTGTCACTAGTCGAGTAAATAAAAAAAAAATCACCTCCATTGACAACTAGTTTGAGTGGTAGACATAAGTAATGAATGACAGCTTTGAATTCACTTGGACTACGTTTTTAACTGATGGACTTTTTCTGGTAGGTCTTGCATTGCTGCTTTTATCCTGCTTTTGTTGCTGCTGTATGCCTAGAATGTGATGTTACACACACACACACACACACACACACACACACACGCACGCACACACACGCACGCACACACACGCACATATAACACACACATGCACACACATTTTTAAGCAGTTTGTGTGCAATGTTCTAATCTCTTTATAGTGCCTAATATTACTATACCATATTTGTTTTTCCTATTATTTTACTATCAACTGTATCACTGACTTATGCAAATGATTATGTACTGTTGCAAAAGGTCACAACTGTAAAAATGTGTACTGGTCCAGCTCGTTTCTTTTTTTAAGAGCATACACTTAGCATATTAACTCTGCAACCACATAGCATTTCTGCTATACAGAAGCCAGTGTCATCACATATCATGACTTTTGTAGTGACTAGAACCAATCCCTGATTACTACCACAAAGAAATGAAGTTATTCCTCCAAACAGTTATGCCACAATGCAATATTAAAATTAATAAATTAAGAAAAAAACTATACCAAGATTTGCTTGCCTTTTCTCACAGCTTTCTTGTATGACCTTTAGCAAGAAGGTAGACAGCATTCATTTAGTATAAGGTGTCAAGATGGCTTTTTCATACAAAATCTCATCCCTGGCTATAAATATGAGATATGACTTACCATCCAACAAAATACAATAAAGCAAAAAAAGAGAATAAGTTGGAATTTCACAATAAATGATAAAATCATAAAAAAAAATCATCATTATTAAATATTCAGGGGCAGCAGTAGACAACAATGTAAACTTCTGGTAATACATAGAAAAATTATTACATGTTCTAATATTAATCAAAATCTTTATTAGTACTTAACAACTGCTTGCAAAGAAAATGCAATTAGCACAAGTATAGATGGAACCCTGCTTAAAGTAATAGGACTGGGATTCACATACATGTGCTAGGTGCTTGCATAGCCCTAACACCCAAAGTTATCACTGTGTGAAACACTAAAGAGTTAATTTCAAAGACAAAGGCAGAGGATGGCATATAAATGCCAAACAAAGATAACAAAGCCACAATGGTAATGGAAGAAGCAGCACTACAGTGTTCATGTGGCTGAAGTGATAGACATAAAAGTTAAGACATGCTCAACTCACTGCACATCCTTGCATGCAATGCAATGACATATAGCTGCAGTTAGCAGCCAGGCACCACAAGAAGGGCAGCACAGCACAGTATTAGCAGAAAAATGTAAACATAAAGCATAACTAAGGGATGGAAGGGTATTTTATCTGGGAATAGAGCTCCTTTTGTAATTTCAATAAAAAAAGGGTATGCGGAAATGGTACTGAGGAATAGCTGTGGGTGGGATACAGGGAGAATGGTGAGCAGCAGGGGCAAATTGACAAACAAGGAAGGCAGACACAGACAAACAGCAGTAGTACACACAAAAAAGGTGGGGAGGCCAGTGGATTGATACATATCTACAGACAGAAGTATAGTTAGAGTGGGGTAATGAGGGCAGTTGCCCCAGGTGTAAAGTGTTAGGTGGCACGACCTACAGATGTTGACAGGTGTTTAGTGCATTACCAGCATTCAGGAAAATGCAGTACTGCATCTGCTGTCAGGACTGAGGTGCTTTAGCATTCTGTATGCAGTTTAAACTTTGGCTTGTTACAGTTTAAAAAAGAAAAGAGGAATCCCCCATAATACGGAATATGAGCATGAACACATTCCTTCCATCTTTAGTTGGTCCTCAAGTACAACAGCACCAGATCAAGAAATGGCACAGGGCACCATAATTGCTAGCTACGGCTGTGTCTACAGAAGGTAGACAATTGTTAAAGGGAAGGGTTGGACAATGACCAAAAAATGGGAAAATGATATGTAAGGGTGGGAGCACATCAGGAAGGGAATAATATGGGCTCCTACCATGGTTTGCTTTCAAGCTGGTCCAGAAAGCAACAATGCTAGGCATCACTTAGCAGACTGATCAAAGTTATGGGCAGTTGCTCTTCTGAAAGTCTAATGGGCGGAGCCTCCTGTTTGTGCAACTTCACCAGTCATGGAAAAGGTACTTTGCACAGCCAAGGTGTGCCTCCATTTGCCGGTGCTCTTCAAGAGTGACTAGTCTCTAAAGCTGACATCAGGAGACCAGCAGACACCCTTATCAACCACCTTTAGAAGAAAGATCTTCACCCCCACACACATACACTTTCTGACAAGTGGACACAGAGAGCAACAGTGACACCTCCAGGTCATCTTCAGCATGGGGACGATTGTTCCCTTCCTGGGAGACAAGAATTGGATGGTGATGATGACCCAGAGTGAAATGCAGCACTGATGGAGACTAAGAGGAAAGCACCCTCTCCTTCTACTCTTCCACAACTGGACCTGAAGAAGGACCATACAATGATAAATATTATTACACACACATACAATACAAAGAGAACTGTAGCAGTAGCAAACAACAGCTGCACACACTCCAACCTGGACAGGTAACCCTACCTCCTGTGGCACCCATTCATCAGTGTCAAAAAAGCATGCACTGTTAAGCAGACCTGTATAATACTGTACATACATAACGGTAATACCCAAAGATAAAAATGTTTTTCACACATCCTTGGCTCACTCTTTTGAACCTCTGTCTCCCATTGTTGGTGCAGGTCAGGTGGCACCATTTCAGGTCATCGTTCAAATGACAGCACTGTTTTCCAGACAAAGTGAGGCCAGTGGTATTACTCAATACCTGACCCAGTTCATATCAGCTGTCCACCATCTTCAAAAGGCCATCATACTGGTCCAAAAAGTGCTCCTTAAATATTCTAGACAAGAAGAACAGGAAAATCCTGTTCTTCCTGGCAAACCACACAACAGCCCTGTTTTTCTCAACTGCTAAGGCAGACATTGCCACTTGGTAGCTCCACTCCAGGAACAACATGGGATAATTGTGCATACAGATCCATGTCTGTGAGTCATATCCCATACAATGTGGCACTGTACTAGGTACATACACATACCATATGAAAGAGAGACTGGATCACATGTTTTTTGCTAAACGTGTTATAATTCATGACATAAACACTGGTATATATCAGCTCAAACTGATGCATATAACTAGCATATTGTGTACAAGCAGCTAGAAACAGACATTGCTACTATATGGCCTCATTAGCATAAATAATGTGTCAACTATCTGTTTTTAGTGCAGTACAAAGTATTACTGTAATTTTGAGCAAAGTATAGTTGTATAAGTAAAGTTACCATAATAAGCCCTTCAGACCTTCCATGCCAACAAAGAAAGACAGAGAGAGAGAGAGAGAGAGAGAGAGGCTAAAGACCTGAGATGACGATGCTAAGAATATAACAATAAAAAAGTCCACAATCCTGGCATGAAATGCATACAAATTAAGTGGGATGGAGGGAAGAAGAGGCTGCTGCAGCAGTGATCATTTGATCACCTACTGTTATGGTAAGTTTACTGACACAACCGTTCTATGTTCTTCATAAGAATCACTGCCGCAGTGGCCTTAGCTATATGGGTAGATTACCATAGCTTAAACTAACTGGGAGAAGGAAGGATAAGGGTCCAGGTACTCATGGAGATTGGTCATAGCACAGCCTTTCCTAGACCTGGAGAAAGAATCTAGTTTACAGTACATTGTAAAATTGTATACAGAGGGCCAAGTTGTTGCTTCTAGAATGCTTTAAGCATCCAACCATTTCCAGAAAGCCACAGATAAAGTCAAGGCCCTAGTACAGTGAGTGTTGACCTTGCCTGGAATTGTTTGTTATGGTGGGTATAACAAAAGTTAATAGCACAAAGATAAATCTTGGCATCTATATATATAACACATAGTTAAAGGTTACAATCAGAGACCTAGATTTCTTGTAACCTGTGAAATCCACCACTTTAGTTCTTTTGTTACACAGGGCAAGAGTGGAACCACAAACTCCAGAGGGTGAAGCTGTGGTTTCCAGACTGTCCTCAGGAACCACTGAAATTTCCTCATGTGTAGCCTTGCCAAGGGCACCATGGGGATAGTAGAAGCCATGAATCCCAGGAGTTGTAGAAACTCTCCAGCAGTCAGAGATTGTAGTGGAATTAGTTCCTGAAAGTAAGTGATGAGAGACAGGATTTTTTCTGGAGGTAGGCAGGTCATTATTTGGACCGTGAGAATTCTGTAGCCCAGGAAGACATGGTCCTGGGAAGGGGACAGAGCAGATTTGTGAAGGTTTATGATAAACCCCAGACCCCTCAGAAGGGACATAGTGTAGTCCAAGTGCTCCTGCACCACCTGTGAGGATGAAGCCTAGATGAGGAGGTTGTCCAGGTAAGGAAATATCTGAATATCCTGCATTCTGCAGAATGCTATGACTGGGCCCAAATATTTTGTGAATACCCTGGGGGGCCGTAGAAAGAACAAATGGCAAAGCACAGAACTGAAAGTGAGAAGAATCCACAGAGAACCATAGGAATTTCCTGAAACGTGGATGGGTGGGAATGTGAAGATAGGCATCTTTTATATCCAATGACACCATGTATGCCTGAGGGAGAATCAGGGGAAGGAGTGTAGGAAGAGTGAGCATGCAAAAGGTAGGGACCTTCAGAAAGGTGTTTAGATGAGATAAATCTAAAATAGGTCTCCAGGGGCCTTCTTTCCTGGGGACTAGAAACATCCTGGAGTATAAACCATTTCCCTTTTGATTTGGAGGTACCTCTTGGATGGTATCCTGGGATAGCAGGGAATGCAGGACAGGGAGGGAAGAAAGCCATTTGGTCCTGAGGCGATTGTAGGATACCACCAAATGTTGGCCTGGATTCCCAAACCATGAAATAGCCTTGTTTGATAATGGTAAGGACCCAAGAGTCCTGGGTTATCTAGTTCCAATCTAGGAGGGACAGGGATAGGTGAAGAGAGACAGGGGTAGAGGGGTTTAGTGCTTGGTAGTCACAGGCTACCAGGATTTGCCTGAAAGGAATGCTTTTGAGAATACGTAGAAGGGGAAGATCTAGTGGGGGTGGCTTCCTGGTATCCTTTTTCCCCTTGGGAGTGTGATACTTACAGGCCTTTATCACAAAGGTTGTCCTAGCTGGATAATTCCTCTGGAAGCAGGGAACAGGAGAAATAAAAATGTGCCTAAGATCTTGTAGCTCCTTCCCCTTTTCCTGAAGGACTTTAAAGAGCTCTGCAACTGCAGAGCCAAATAAGGCCTTGTTGTCTAAAGGTGCATCCATGTGCTTGGCTTTAATATCATCTGGCAAAGGCTGCAATCTAAGCCATGAATACCTCCTTAAGACAGACCCTGACGCTGTTGCTCTGACTGAAGCCTCCACAGCATTGTAACTACATTTTATGGAATGCCTAGTAACCTGGCTGCAGGACTTAAGAATGCTACATATTTTGGCCTTGTTAGGGGTATCTGGTAGTTCTAAAATGAGTTTCATAGCATCTGCCATAACAGCCAGGGAATATTTAGCCATATGGGTTTGGTAATTCATGGCTCTGAAAGCCAGAGTTGCAGATGTATAAACTTTTTTACCCAGCCTCTTCATAATTTTACTCTCCTTATCAGAGGGAAGCAAGGAAGTGGTGAGTAAAGACATTCTGTCTGCAGCTACAGAAATGGTAGAGCGGTCAACTGATGGAGCCTTAAACAGGAACTTAGCATCCTCAGACACTTTGTAGAATCTATCAGGGCATTTAGAGGCTGGAGGTTGGGAGTCTGAGGATTTGGAAGCAGCAGAAAAGGCATCCAAAAAAAGCAGGCAGGACAAGGGAAATGGCAGAGGGGTTAGATGACTCCATTTGCAAGAGGTCATAACACCTCTTCTGGGTCTCAAGAGACCTGACAGCAGTCTCAGTTGAAAAAATCCTTCATCTCCGCCATGGTTTCTCCAAATGTAATGTCCTCCCCAGGAGAATCTCTGCCATAAGACTCCTCCTCTAGTGAAGCATACCCCAGAGGAGTAGCAATCTGTGAGGAGTAAGTTAATGACTCATCCCCAGATGTGTCTTCCTCCTCAGAGGAAACTTCTTCCACAGGCCTTTTCCCAGGAGTAGAGGGGGGTAGTGCCTGGACAGGAGTTGGAGGTTGGCATAAGGCCATAAAGGCATTAAAGAGGTCTTGTGTAAAGGCCTGCCAGTCAGGGGTTTGGTCAGAGGGCATTTCCTGCTGGCCAGAAGAAATATGCTTTGTTTTTTGTTTTCTCTTCTTAGGGGCCTCTGACATACGATGAAGAATAGGAGGGCCAGATGTCAAATGACTTTCAACGACGTCCAAGAGAACATCCTCTTGAACCACTATCTGAGTAACCCCACGTGGGCCTTTGGAAACAATAAGCCATGGTTTCCTCCCGGCGACTGGTTCGGATCCCTGCGAGTCCCTCTGGGACATGTTAACAGACTCCTTGACAGCTTCTGGAGTACACACCTCAAAATCGAAATATGAAAAACAAACCACACCAGGAAACTGTGAGAAAAGGTTTTACTGGTGTATCCGGTACCTCGGCTTATGCCTTCAAGGAATACTCATCACACATACAGCTCACATTATATAATAATACAATTAGATAATTAAATAATTAACTCAATTAAATATAATCATTCTGCATTAAGTGTAATTACATATAAATTACATATAAATTATCATTCTTTTTCCCGTTTAATAAACAGACACTACAACATCTCATTTAAACTGCTCTGTCCTAAAATATCTAAACTATATTCTGTCTTATTTATAACACGAATATTAATAACGTAAATATTATAAACTTCTATATCTGATATTATGTACCATAACATATCTTGAATACTATCTATTTAAAAAATTCAATATCAGAAAGTGTCATTGTAAGCAGTGCATATTCAATATATTTAAACTGAACAGATATCCCAGTTTAAAAAAAAATAACTGTAGATCATTGGCATCAGGGAAGCCTGTTTTTGGAAGTATTTTGAATGGAATTTTGACTACATTGACATTGGGAAGTTAAGTCAAATGGTGGAGACCACTGCTTTCAGGAGTTTTTTTAATTATCTTTATTGAATTATCACATATGATATAGGCAATCATACATTTATATAAATGAAAACAAACCATATTGACATATTCTCAGTTACAAACATTATACCTCACATTATGCCACCCTTTAAAGTAGAGAATTCTGGACATGTACGTGAAAGCAAAATACATGCAGAATAGAAGTCCGCATTTAACTTCCCCTCAAGGGGATTGTTGTACAATATTACTGTGTGCAGTCAAACATATCCTTGTGTTCTTCAATGTCAGTAACAGTGTCCCTTAATTCTGGACTGTCCAGAAAAAGATCTGGACAGTTGGCAACCCTTCTCACATACAGTCTTCAATACACTCATTGTCAATCCAGCATTACATAGCTCATTCAATTCCTAAAGAAACGCTTCACACCAGCAAGTCGGAACCAATAGCAGCTTTATTCATATAAACACACACTGGTTTAGCACTTTCTTCCCTACAGAAGGGACTTCTTCAGAACAATGCCATTTCCATAACCCAGTCCTTTTATACAAAACCACACCCAACTGACTAACTGAATAATCACCAATCAACCCCAAAACACATAAGAAATGCACATAAAAAATGCCTAAAATACATATTACATACATATCAAAACATGACATAAAAACTGCTTTCTTGTTGTTATGCATTAAAATACATATAATGGCTTAACCAAAGTTTATGCCATTACCCTAAAATATGCTTTAATTTCAATATACAAGCAATATTTACATTTTCGTTAATACCAGGTGGTTGGGTGGCATTTAACCTAAGTTGCCACCTTAACTCACAGATGTCTAGATGCAACTTCAAACACCATTCCCTGAGCATCCTTAACCAACTGCTGCAAAACTGAAAATCTAAAAATGTGGTCCTTATTTTCAAATACGTGACTATTCAAAGCATTGGTCATTTTACAATTTCTTATGTCCAAAAGATGTTCATTAAACCTCTCCTTAAACCGTCTACAGTTTTTCCCACATAAAAGGTGGGATATGACTGGCACTTAGCCAGGTATACCGCATATTTGCTGCAACAGTTGAAATGCCCTGTTAAGTGAATATTCACACCATTTAACTTAAAATATTCTGAGGTCTCTGCTATATTCCTACAGCAATTCCCCATACTGCATGTAAAATTCCCCCATCTCCTAGAAGATACAGTTGAATCCTCACGTCCCTTGGACTTGAGCAGATTTTTAAAAGCTCTATCCTTTCTGTAAACAATCACAGGGGCAGACCCCACTCTTTGTGCAATGTGATGATCATATAAAAGAATTTCCCAATTACGTCTAAGGATTCCAGCAACTGCCTCAGTGTCCAAACTGAAAGTTATAATGAAACTAAGCTTCCTATTGGGCTGATCTATTTTAGCTTTCTGCAAAACCTCCAGTCTCAAACTGTCTCCATCTGACCTGCCCAAAATAGGCTTGTAAATGCCATCTGCCTGATTATTTACTACTTCTTAGCCACCTTGCTCACCAATCTACTAGGGTATCCCCTCTTTATAAACATTTGGGAAATAAAATCCATCTCCGCCTTGAAAGTATCATCCTCACTCACCATTCTGGCAGCCCTCATTAACTGCCCCTTAACAATGGACTTCTTTTGTGAATAGGGATGCCAACTATCAAAATCCAAGTATGAAATTGAAAAGGTTGATTTACGATGAATTCCTGAAACATATCTACCTTTTCCTTTATCTATCTTCAGACTCACATCCAAATAAGTAATGTGTTCCATACTATAATCAAAGGTAAACTTTAAAAGTTCTACTGTACCATTGATGTAATCAAAAACGATTTTTAATAACTCTTCACTGTCATCCCATACAAGAAATATGTCGTCCAAAAATCAAATGTAACAAGAAATATACACATAAAACTCACTGTTAAAGACATATTCTTGTTCCCAATGAGACATGACATAATTTGCAAATATGGGGGCACACGCTGCCCCCATAGCTACACCAGTGGCCTGCTTGAAATACTGACCCTCAAAATAAATATAGTTGTTCTTTAGGATAAGCTCCATTAAAACTAACAGCATATTGATAGTGTCCTGATCATACATACCTGTTTTAGTAACTGAATCTCAAGCCAACTCAGGCCAGTCTTGTGGTATGACTGAAAATAAATTACAAACATCAATGGTAACCAAAAAAATGTTGTTACAAAATTGGACCCAGTTTAGTTTTTCCAGAAAATGTCAGGAATCCTTACAAATATACTCAAAGCACCCCAAACCTTTTTTGCAAATGTGAATCTAAAAACCTACTCATTAAGCAGGTCTTTGCCCGCTTACCATCAGCTATGGGCCTAAACTTTGGATTGCTCAGCCCTTTATGAATTTTAGGGATGCCAAATATATTAGACACCATAGGATGGTCATCCTTTATAAATCTGTATTGGCCCTCATTCTACTGACCTTCCAAAACCATGTCTTCTAGCCTCAAATCAATGGTTCAGTTCATAATATTAACCTCATTGAGGGAACTTCCTCATAAACTTCTTCCATTAGCAGGGTGCCCATGGCATTGGAATAATCACTAGCATCCATTATCACTGAGCCACTGCCCTTATCGGGCTTCATGACACGAATATTCTGATCTTTCACAATTTCCATGAGCAACTGGTGCTCATCCTTAGTTAAACTGTATTCAGGAATATTTTTTATATTCCTTAACTGCTTCCTAATGTCTTTCTCACAAACTTTCTCAGGAATACCAATACAATTATTACTTGGTGGGTTAAATGTACTTAGCTTTCTTAATAGCAATCGCCCATCATGGTTTTGAACACCAACAAACCACATTTTGCAATTAAGCTTTCAAACAAATAATTTAAGATCAATGAGCATTGTGCCACGTTGCCCCTCCTGCTTGAAACAAAAGTTAAATCTTTTGAGAGCAAATTAGCATGCTCTGGAGTTAAACACCTGCTGGAATAATTATATATTTTAAAATCACCACTCATATTGGTTATAACATGTGGTACCAAGTATTTTTCATTCAACAGGGCTATCAAAACATCAGCTCATCTTGATCATTACTATACTCCATAACAGATACATCACATTCCTGTTCAAAGTTACAAAAAATCCTCACTCAAGCCCACAGAATATGCATTACTACATAAAAATCCTGATTCAACATTTTCCTCCCCAATGACCATATCAGGAAACACACATTGCTGTTCACTTTCACAAAACCCCTCAGTTATAATTTCTGTTGCTGCACATTGCTGTTCAAAATTACAAAAATCCACACTCAAGCCTTCAGATTCTACATTTCTACATAAAAATCCCGTTTCAACATTTTTCTCCCCAATGGCCATATTATCAAACACACATTGCTGTTCACGTTCACAAAACCCCTCATTTCCAATTTCTATTACTGTACCAGTCATTGAAAGTCTTGTTTGCACATAGCTACCAGCCTCCTGGCTGATGTTATTAGATTTAAAAGTACTTACAGCTGGAAATTCATAAATCACCAACTTCTTCAGTTCCGCCGGCGATATTTCTGACCCCTCTGTGTCTTCAGTCTCGCCCCTTGTCTGCTGTACTCCCTCTGCCTGTCCCCCGAAAAATGGGGCTGCTGCTCTCTTTCTCTCAATTGGTTGGAACGCCATAAATCACTGCCATGCTGTAACTGCTGCCTCATTTCCTGGTCTTGATATGCATTAGGCGATGATATCACTTCCTCCTCTCTTCCAACCCCCTGATTGGGCCTGACATTGTCGCTACCATGGTTACCGGGTGAATACGGATACACCCACCCTTTTTGGTATTAATTTATGTCCCTTTTTATTTTGTTACATTTTCGAACAAATATTTCCGAGCTGAAATTGTCCACCTTGTAAAAAATGTTGCAGTAATTTGTTTGAAACCGCTCAAACAACAAGTCCTTTTTGATTAACTCATTATTGTCTTCCAAAACTTTAGTTAAACCATCGAGTGCTCACAAATTATATTTTAGCATTATTTTCATTAAGTCCATCCCTACCTTGTCAAAAAACTCATGCAATTCTTTCAACATATCTGGATTATTTTCAGCCCCATTTGGATATTTCCACATTTTCAGACCCCGTGGGACTTGCTGCAACTCAATATTCCTCTCCAAATATGAATTTTCCAGCTGCAGCTTCTTGTAAGCCATTTAGTCTTTTTCTAAAAAACCAAGCCTGTCAGTCAGTGATACGTGCCTATGTTGCCCAGCATTACCACAGACCAGATCCTCACGAAAGGTAAAGCCATTGGCCCTCTAAACAGTAAAGTCCACTCCAGTTCCTCTTCAATCACTCCCCCTTGGGTCAACCGCATTTACTTCTTCCATTGACTGGTTGGCCTGGGAGCCCCTAGTAGCTTGTGTTAAAGGCAAACCCAAGCTACCAAAAATACTTGGAGCTCCATTTTGCTTGTCAACCAAGGACTTACTCTGGGTTGTGTACGTTGCAAGCTGCTGGTTAGTTTGCTGCAGCAGTTCCATAATGTCACCATTAGCTACGGATCCTTCCATACTGCAGAAGATAGACCAAATAACAAAATACCTCCAAACTCCACAATCCACGTACTAAATCCAAAAGAAACACTTCACACCAGCGGGTCGGAACCAATAACAGCTTTATTCACATAAACACATACTGGTTTAGAGCTTTCTTCCCTACTGAAAACACTTCTTCAGAACAATGCCATTTCCATAACCCAGTCCTTTTATACAAAACCACACCCAATTGACTAACTGAATAATCACAAATCACCTGGTATTAACAAAAATGTGAATATTGCTTGCATATTGAAATTAAAGCATATTTTAGGGTAATGGCATAAACTAGTTAATGCCATTATATGTATTTTAATGCATAACAACAAGAAAGCAGTTTTTATGTTATGTTTTGATGTGAATGTAATATGTATTTTAGGCATTTTTTTATGTGCATTTCTTATGTGCTTTTGGGCAGTTGACAGACCTCCCAACCATTCTGAATTACTTGTTTTTTGGGGTCCAAATGAAGGGGTGCCATGATTCCAGAGTGGCACCCCTTCATTTCCGATTTTTTTTTTGCTTTTTTAAAATTTTCGCACTGTCTGAGCTGACGTCATCACGTGCGCAATGACGTCAGCTCCGTCAGGCTACCAGCCAGTTGGAATTGAGCTCAAGGAGCTCACATCATCATTTCCAGTTGGCAGGAATGGGGAACAGCAGAGGAATTTGTGAGCAGCGTGCTGAAGCGGCGGGAATGGGGAACAGAAGAGCTTGTGTGCAGACCAGGAAGCTGAAACAGCAGTTCGCTGAGCCGGGAGCTACTCAGGGCAGAGTTTGCGGGTAAGGAACCACTCGTTATTCAGGGTAAGAGGTAGGTGAGTGTGTGTGTGTGTGTGTGTGTGTGTGTGTGTGTGTGTGTGTGTGTGTGTGTGTGTGTGTGTGTGTGTGTGTGTGTGTGACACGTGGTGGCTAGAAGTATTCAGGCTCAAACCCTGTACCTTTAGTACAGGATAAAAAAAAGAGCCTACTATCCCTAGCCATCACCATTTCTGAGTGAGTTGAGAGCTATGATGAGAAGTGAGAACATTCTTTTTCTGCTAACAGTTGAAAGTTATGCTCTGAGCTTTGACCAGATTTTTTTTTGTACTAAGAGTTGAGAGAGCTATGATGAGAAGTAAGAACATTTTTTTTGTGCTAAGAGTTTAGAGCTATGATAAGAAGTGAGCACACAATTTGTATTCCCCCATTATTGTTTTTGTGCTAACAGTTCAGAGATATGGTGAGTGAGAAGTGAGAACTGAATTTGTAGTCCCCCATTATTGGCTTTGTTGTTTGTCCGTGTTTTTTGTGTTGAGGTTAGGAGCTATGTTGAGAAGTGAGAAATGAATTCACTAAATGATGGCTATTAAGTTTCAGTCTTCCTATTTTTCAGGCAGCTGCTGATTTGGCATAGTAGTATGTTGTTCTGACTGTAGTGCATAGAGTCCTGGGTTCAAAACCTGCCAGTGAAATGCATGATGGTAACACAACATTTTATTCTAGCAACTTTACAAAATTATACAAGCAATGTTTAAAATGTGTCCCTTGTTTTTGACCTTTTGTCCCCCCCCCCCAAAAAAAAATGAAATTGAAAATAAGTGCGAGACGCTGTGCAAGACACTTCTATCATTCTATTTATAGTGTGGGTGTGGAAGCAGACTTTTATGATGGAAAAGTTCTGAATTGGGCAGTTTTGTCATTATTGGTTCATGTGTTTTGTTTCCTTGCCTACAGTACAGATTACTGGTAAAATGTTCAAACAATAAATTTAAAATGCGCTCTAACATGTGTGTTGTATTATACAAGGAATATAATTTAATAAGTCAGGAAGGTGTATAAAGAAAATAACACATGTATGTTTCTTGTTTTGTGTGCAAGGGGCCAATGATTTGAAAACAGCCCAAAGGTAATCTTTATCCACCACTGGCCAGATGCATTTTCTTTGGATGTGGTATGGGTTTCAATGCTGTTTCAATGAATGTGAGTTTCAAGGGCAAAGAAGTTTTAATGTCAAGCCTATTTTCATTGTGAGACAGTATTGCTTTGTTTACCAGATGATGTATTTTAGTGTTTCTGCATTGTTGTGCTGTAAAATGTAAAAATAAAATCCAAATCATTGTAGAAGTAAAGCAGTATGCATACATTAGTGTTTATGGTAAATGGGGCGAAATAGCCAGGTAATGGGACATTGGAATGGCTGCAGGGGGACTCTGGTGCCATGTTTTGGTTGTCTGTTCTTCAGTTTGCATTCAAAAGTTGGTATCCCACAATTCCATTGGAGTGGGTGGGGTTACATAATTATGTATGCAAATTAGATGTTAATCAGCATACAGATTTGTACCTATTTTTCATGGGCCTTGTCCAGATTTTTGATGTTTCCAGGTTGAGAGGTATGGCAGTTGAGCTGGTGCAGGACTTTACAGTGATGAGTTCTAGCAGGTTGGTTGGAAGCAATTCTGGCTATTTTATAGCAACAGGATTCTAGTTTGTTTAACTCACATTTTCTTAAATTTGTGAAAATGGGGGAGGCGTATAAGATGGTGGATAGAAGGTGAGATCTACAGATGGCATGTCTGTTGGACTCAGAAAGGGTTTTATTCTGTAGAGGGAACCTAGCTTGAAATGGGCTTTCTTGATAACTTGAGCTAGGTGTTTATCAAATTTGAGATCCTTATTAATAGCATGAGCATGAGTTTTGGTTTAGAAGGGTTGAGGATCAGTTGTGAGTTGGAAAGGTGCTTGTCTATATCAAGAAAGGACTGCTGGGTTTTATTAAGAAGAAAAGATGGGATGTAGCACAGCATATAAGGGAGGAGTCATCAGCATACTGAATCATTGTTGCATGTTGGGTGTTTGTGGATAGACGATTTGTGAATATGGCGAAAAGGAGAGGAGCAAGAATAGACCCTTGGGGTACACCAACACAGACAAGTAAAAGAGGTGATAGTTCATATTGCCATTTAACTGCCTGCTGATGGTTGCTTAGGTAACTAATTAACCAGACAATGGTGGAATGAGAGAGGTTGAGGGAGGCTAGTTCATCAATGAGTTTTTGATGAGAAACTGTATCAAAGGCCTGGGATTGGTCGAATAATATGGTGGACGTGAGTAAGCCATTGTTCCTTTGTTGGTTGACAGTGTTAATGAAAGAAATGGTGGCAGTTGTTGTACTATGCGTAGGTCAGAAGCCATGTTGGGTGGGGGACATTACGTTGTTTTTCAGTAGATGGTTGAGAATTTGTATATGAATGCATTTTTCCGGTATTTTTGCCATAGGGGAGAGAATCACAATGGGTCTGCAATTAGAAATTAGAAAAATCTGTGGAAGTGCCACCTTTATGTAGAAGAACAACATGAGATACTTCCCATAGTGTAGGCGCATATTGTTCTGTGATGGACCTATTACTAAGGATTGATAAGGAATAAGCAGTAATGCTAAGGTATTCATTGGACAGCTGGTCGGCACCAGATGAAGAGTGTTTAAGTTGGACAGGAATTTTCTTATATGGAGAGTTTGTATGGGATGAATGTGAAAGGAGTATGGTCTATTTGACAAAACCAAAATGTCAGTAGACTGACTTTCATAAGACCAAGACCAGAAACTTGAAGTTTCACATGAGTGAAACTACACAATACCAATGTTCAGAGGACTGAATGTTTGAAATGCCTACTATCCAAGCTGAGAGGAACAGGAAATCTGCTTATTTCCATGAGGTAGCATTGGCGCCTCACAGGATGATGTTGTCCTGTTCGATTCTCAGTTACAGCGTCTTCTGTGTGGAGACATGCGTGAATGGGCGTACCTTCGTTGAAGGTTGTGCATCAGAGCTGGCAACTCGGCATGTAAAAATCTACTGCCAATCATTAGCGGACCGGAGTTCTGCTGTGGCGACCCCTAACCAGAGAAAGCTGAAAGACACAACAAGTGTGATCTTGGAGTTGGTATGTTTAAGTTGCAGGGGCTTTGGGGTGCACAGCCCCTCACAAGAGGGATAGGGGGAGCACAGCCCCCTTCAAAAAGGTAAAAGTAAAACATTAATAATTGTTTTTTCTGAAATGTAAGTTTCTGTGATGAATATTCATGTTGGTGCTATAGCTACCATCATGAATATTTAGTGGAATATTTTCTTTGCTTTGTGGGTATTGGTTGATGGCCGGGGTCTAGGTAAGGTTATGTATGTTGTTTGAGTTTTAAAAGGGTAGTGTGCTGTTGCTATGGTGGTAGTGGTTATTGTCATGCTTCCATTTCCTGCAACCCATGCACTATATTTTAAGTTTAGTTCGGTATGTAGTGCTAGAATTCAATGTTGCAGGAGAATATTTGTAAGATATGTCTTGCAGTTTCTTTATTGTACTGTATTGCAGGGTAGTTGGTGTTTTACATTTCTGTCATGTGGAAGTCGAGTTTTGACTTGTCAGGATTTTCAGATTTTGTTTTTATGGTCTCGGTGTTCTGAATGTCAATTATGTATTTCAATTTTGTGAAGTAAACCCACACACACACACACACACACACACACATATAAATATATATATATATATATATATATATATATATATATATATATATATACATATATATATATATATATATATATATATATATATATATATATATATATATATATATATATATATATAAAATACACTATTCTGTATGGCTATTGTTATTCTCATTAAGGATCTGCATCCAAAATCCTACCTTCTCCTTATTTCTTGAGCTTCCCCCTGTTTCATCATCATCCCTTTCAACTTTGAATTTTAATTTTGTCTTTCTGCATTTGCCATGTTTAGGACCCTTAACTGTGTAGCTCTAAAATATCCTTTCAAACTAGGAAATCCCAATTCACTTTGTTCTATTGGAAGGATCAACTTATCCAATTTGACTCTTGCCCTCACCCGCTCTCGGATACAATCCTTCAACTGTTTATTAACTGCAGTCCACAACCTCTCTGGTTGATAAAAATATGCTGACCTGTGTATAAAACTAAAGGGGCTAAAATAATTTTTATTGCTTATCACTTGTAATCCATATCCATAAACAGGAGCTTCTAGTTCCTTGTCTCTTCCCACATATCCTTAGCTGCCCCAACAGAATCAGTTTTAACCTATACTTCAAAGTACTTCATTTTATTATTTCCCCATAAATAAAGGTATTGTTGAACCAATGTTTGTGTAGATACATAGTTTACAGCTACAGCTTTTGTTTTATAGTCATTAATTTATAAGATGTGAAATGGTCTCAGAATGTTCCACAACACTAATATGTCCTTTTCTGGTCTTATCAGGTATAAAATAATATCATCTGCAAGTAAAACCAACTTTTCTTTATTATCATACCAATAACATCCTTGAATTTCTGAGCCCCTTATTTTCTTTGCCAATGGTTCTTAACATAACACAAATCACAAAGGGAAAAGAGAACACTGCTGCCTGGTTCTGCTGTTCAGACAGAACTTAACAGAGAGTAGTTCCCCACACTTTAATTTTCGCCTCCAATCCCTCATATACCCTTCTAATTAGCTTTAATATTGTGTCAGGGAATGCCAATTCTTCCACTGCCCTACTCATAAAATCCTAGCTTACTCCATCAAATTCTTTCTCTACATCAAGACCCACCAACAATTGTACAATGTTCTTACAATCTCATTCCCTGTGGCTCATCATTGTTATAATAATGTTGTCAAATGTTTGCTTCCCCTTCACAAAACCAGTGATCTATATCTATTAATTTTGACAACACCTTTGCCAATCTTTTACCCATTATAAACATAAATACTGTATAATCATGGTTTGGAATCAAAATGGGCTTATATGAAGCTTGCTCTAATGGGTCTTTACCATCTTTATTGTTTAAGCCTCCATGGCTTTTTTTCCAGGAAGTTGGTGCTTCCCCTCCTTTTAAAATACTGTTAAACAAAACTTTCTAGATCATGATCATTTTCTTCCCTCCTAGCTTCCAAACTTCCACAGGAACACAATCTATTCCCACAGACTTTACTGTAGATTGGTTATACATCACTATTTTATCTCATCTCCTCTCATCCTACTGTTAATTATTGAGCCTCACCTACCTCTAACCTTGGCATAGATAATTCTTCCATAAATATTTCCATTTGTGCTTCTTCTTGATTTCCACATTTCTCTGCTTTATAAAGATTGTCATAAATTTTCCAAAATATTTCTAATATTGCTACAGGATCTCTTGTTATTTTCTTTGTTTTAGGCTCCCTAAGCTTGGCAACAACCCTTTCTACTTTCTGTTGCCTGAGTTTTTGTACTTAAAAGCAATCTTTCTATATTCATTCATATTATACAGGTAGTGCATTATTTTCTCTTTGGCACTCTGCAGTTGCGCCTCTTCTTTTTCTGTGAGATTTTCCTTATTTTGCAATACTTCAACCTCTGTCAGTCCCTCTAAATAATCATTGTTACTTAACCAAATCGCTTTTTCTTTTATTTGTACCTTATTTTTAAACTTCATTTTCATTTTACCCACTCCCTAGCTATAACTTCTGAAGAAATTTCTATCTTTCCTAATAACTCCCGAATATTTTCCACTACCCATTCCTTTAATTCCTCTTTCTTTAATAGATAGGTGGGGAAGTGTCAGTGTCTCATTTTTGCTTCATTACTCTGAATTTTTATCATCATTATTATTAGCACATGATCTGAAATAGTTATTGGATGTGTATCAAAACTTTCAATTAAATGCACATGTTTCTGTGAAATATATTTTCTGTCTAGAATAGCCTAGTTGTTGTACCTCGGGAATAATATGTAAATTCTCTCAGAGTTCCTACTACTGAACTCACATCTTCCATACCAAATATTTTAACACATTTCCTCAAAATCTACACTCTTTTGTAATATTTTTACTTCTAGGCCCCTCAGACACATCCTCATTGTTGCAAATCAAATTCCGATCTCTACCTATAAGTAATATTCCCTGCTGAAAGTTAATCACTTCTTCCAGAATTTTTTTAAGCTCCATGTAGTAGCTTTAGGTTTAATGCCTAACCCAGTTGGACTTTCCCAGTAGACAAATGTTAATAAATAAATGAATAATATAAGCACTTGTCAGTGTAATCCACCTCCCTTGCAAGTAGCCCCTTACCACCACAAATCTATTGTTTCCTATTTCCTGTTTCCTATTCTATCATTGTTGGAGCTCCTGTAGGAATTAATGTAAGTGCTCCCCTTTTCCTTTGTCCTAGATATTCCATTGAATAACCATCCTGAAATCCTTTCTTTATCAAATTCACATGCTCAGTTCTTTCCAAATGTGTCTCCTATGGTATAAGTATTTGTACTCTGTATTTCTTAATATAGTTCATTACTTATTGTTTTTTTTTTGTATATACCTGTGAGACCATTCACATTCCAAGATAATATAGAATATTGTTTTCCCCTGTTATGTATAACAGCTTTTTTTAAATGTCTATTTTAAGCTTTTGTGTTAACTTGCATGCACTAATGTTTGACAGGTTGATCTTTTATACTGTTGTTTCTTGTAATGTCCATTTGAACTTATGTCGCATCTTACAAGACTTTTTGTTTTAATGAAAACCTTCAAACAAAAAACAAACACACCCTCAGAATATCCCCATAGCATATTAATTTAGTAAAACTATGTACATCTTCAAATAATGACGTTTAATTCTCCTAACAGGAACAACTTCATAGAATTACAACTACACTCACAGGCTTTAATTGACTTATAATTAAAGTTACGCATGCTAATATGCATTACATTAAGCATTGCCTGTTTTTGTCTTATCGTTGTTACTCTCACAGATGTATAAAACAACTTGAAGGCTTTCAGAAAATATTAATTTTCAGCCTTAAAAATTGCTCTCTGATCAGTTTGTCTCCACAGAAATATAAGAACCAGATACATAGTTGCCTTCAGCTACAATCTTCTCATGTTACGCTGTGAACATTTATTTGTTAAAGGAAAAGTTTTCATTACATTGGTCTTCTCTTATTTACTTGCTTCCACTTAAAACTTGTTAGATCAAGCCACTTAATCCAGTCATTCCCCTATACAAAAGTAAGAAAAAGTTTATCAACTGTACTTATATCATTATCTGTATTCTTTTATATCCCACCCCCAACTAAATAACTCAAAATTACAGCCTATTGTCTTAATCATGATTTTGTCTACTCTTTCTTCTCTTTTTACATTACAATGCCTACATTTCTTAAAACTACAAAAGAAGAAAGAAAGAAAAAGAAAAAGGAATAGCTGCTTACTTTAGTATCCTTATAACACACAAAATAACTGAAAATACTTTACTGTATAACATGCAGTTTATGAAGTAAAATGTTTCGGAAACTAACAAAAAATGTTTTATTTACAATTACCTCTTTCTCTCCTTTTCCGTTCCCTTTAATGTCCTCCCAAACATTAATGACATGAAGCAGGGCAAATGCTTAGGAGTCCCCTACAATTTTAACCAAGTAAAAAGTTGAACATTTCTAGTTTTTCTTGTTTAGCCATATTTCATAAATGTGATTGATGCTTTGTAATCCTACATGTATTGATTAATTTCCAAGTTGCTGATTTTCTTCAAGTTGATCTCCATCTCCCAGCTTTAGTCTCTGATTTACTTCCATGTACTCCCAGTATTTCTAGGCAACACCTGTGCCTTTCTCTGTCTCTCAAGCATTTTCCTTTGGAACATTGGACAAGGTTTAACTGGCATCTGCATATGAGCTTTATTATCTGAAGAATAAGAAACAGAGTCTCCTTCTGTTTGATAGCTCACTTTTTTGTTGGATATATTTTTTTCTATTTCTTCCTTAGCCTGTTCTGCATCAAAAAAATCACTCTGATCCTCCAGTTAAATATTCTGAAGATAGCTGAATAAAGTAGCTTAAATATCATACCTGCTTCTCAACATTCCCTGATTGCTGGAATAATTTTGCTTTTCTTCTGCCTGATGTACAGTGAGTAATCATTTTCCACAAACACTCGTCTCCCAACTTTTAGTAAATTGCCCTTCTGCTACATTTTTGTCAGAATCAACTCTTTCGGCTAATAGAATTGTATCTTTACTAATATAGGTCTTAGCCACTTTTTCATGGCCAGTTCTGGAATATACACACAATGTGTCCTTTCAATTAACAGCTCCTGTTGTGGAATACCAGTCCAGTTATTTATGCTTTCACAAAATTAATACAGTCTGTTCCTTCCAATTTCTGTGGTACAGCAGAAAATCTCAGGTTTTCCCTATGTGATCTGTGCTCTAATCCTACCATTTTTAAACATCTCTTCTTCTTCAGCAGTCTCATACACAGCCAGCCTTTTGTTCATTTCATCCTCATATTGTTGCAGTTTTATCAACACATCTGAATATTTGTTTAAAGCTTATTTAGTTTTTCCAGCTTCTTATTATTTGAGTAAACCTTCAGCGTTTTGTTTATTTTAATTAGCTCTGAGCACATTCGACTTATTCTTTCCTCTAAATTACTAGAAGTCATGTCTTGCAGCAAAGCTGGAGTTTGAACCACTTTTTTTTTCTGAACAGCTACAGGATTCTTCCTAGTCAGTGTCTTCTCCTCAACTTTTGTGGTTGACTTTCTTTCAGATTCTCTAAATTTCTTCTTTGCTGGTATTCAGGCAGTTCACTTACTAGCAAGTAACTGACATTTACCCAAAAAGACAAATTCACTATCTCTCTTTTCTGAGCTCCTATTTTCACACTAGTAGAGCTGAGATTCAGCTATTGCTCAGTGTGCAGCCATCTTGGAAGTCTCCTGCATTAAGGAAGAGCTGAGACTACTGATGCTATCAGCAGTAAGTAAAAGTACTTTTTGGCTGAATTTCAAAGCAAAATTCAAAGAATATTTATTTTGTGAACTTTGTGTTGTAGATGGTACTTTTCATTGTCTAATTCTGCAGGATGCTGCTTTATGCCTTTTCCAGACATAGCTCTAATTTTATGTCAACATTTCTGGGCATTTTATAGTATATAATGTCTATTAAGCTGCATTTTTATGTCTGTTTCCATTCTACAAATTAATCTAGGGTTACTGCAGGCTTTCCAGAGAGCAGGTATTTATTTATTTATTGATTGATTGATTTTTTTACTTGTTTGTTTGCTTGTTTGATTGTTTGTGATGGCATTGTTTGGCCAATTATATGATTTAGCTTTGATTATTCTAGTTTCATGGGGAATATCCTGTTTTGTATATTGAAAAGAACTGTGCAATATTGATATCGTACTGTTTACCAACAAGGGACCAGTCTATTAAAGAAAATTATGAGAGGAGGCACACATTTTAGTGGGAAGATGTGTCTACCAGGGATTAGTAACAGCATTAGCTTAATGATTTTACATGACTAGTCAGTCATTTGTGGACTATGGTCACTGAGGCTAATAGAAAGGTATTATGCACCCAGTCTGAAATGGCATAAATGTTAGTACTGAGGTTAGAGCATTCAGTGAAGGAAACTGTTTGCGTGAAGTTGAATTTGCAAATGTGGGGAGATAAGGTATGATTTTTGGGACCAAATCAGTCGAGGTTAAAATTTCCTTGAAACAAATAGTTACTTTTTGAGATTTAACTAAATATACAAATATATGGACACAGGCTTTTGCCGTATTAAGAGGGGAAAGGGACACAGGTTATTACTACATACAGCTTTGTGTGTTTTTGTAGCTCTACTACAAGTTAGTTGAGGTCATAAGGATCAACATGGAAGGTTTCAATAAGAGTTGACTGTATATGTTGCCTGACTAATAAGAGTACACCTCCTCCAACTTAAAGGCCAGGTCTGTCTCTTTTGTAATATACTGATATGGATTTAAACAAGTCTGACAGGAGATAAATCTTCTCTGAAACAAGATTCTAATATTCCGGATTTGTCAGGACTGCACTGAGAAGTTCATGCTTCAAGCTAGACTAATATATTGCAAAAACTGACATGATTTTATGTGCTATTTTAGTTCACTTATATAATGGTAGAATGCAAAGGAGGATGGGATAGTACTGTAATGTTGACAAAATGCTGTAGGTGGAAAAAGGATTATAGCTGAAGTCTTCTGTGAGGGACTTTTTTAAGTTTAGGAAGATATAGTGCATTGATATTTGATATTGTTTATGTGACATTATTTGCTTTAGCTGATTCAAGAGTTTTAGTTGAGCAAACACATATACAGCTTATTTCCTTCAAGGAGTTAAACATATTAGAGTTATAAAGAAAGTACAGTTGTGTAAGTCCTACTTACCTGTAACAGCAGATTGTTGAACACACTGCCTTACTGTTATTCAGGTAGTTGTGTCCTGCTACCCTCCTTGGTAATTTACTACATCTCAGAGTTCTTCCCAATGCCTGTCTGTGGGTACAATGGGCCAATCACCTGGCAGTACAGAAACTGTCTTTCAGACACATGCACAGACCCTTTTGGTTTTCTAGGGTCCAGCAAGAAGAGAAGCTGGAAATACAAGCTTTGTGAACACCTACTCTTCGAATACCAAAACCATACACACACACACATACACTCAACAATAAAGGCTGCGGAGCAGCACTCAGTGGCAACCCAAACACCAAACTATGTACATCCAAAAAGGGGGCCAGTGGGTGGGTACTGGCAGTAAGCGTCTGTGTTCTATGAACATCTAGTGTTACATGTAAGTAGGACTTACACAACTGTAATATGTTCAACTAACACACTGCCTCACTGGCACTCAGGTAGATTCATAAAGCCTACCCAAGCTGGGAGGATAAAGGATAAGGGTCCAGGAGCTTCTGATGATTGGTTCTAGCAAAGCCTACTCTGGATCTAGAAAATGTATCCAGATTGTAGTGCTTTGTAATGGTATGGACAGAGGACCAAGGTACTACTCTAGAATACATCTACAGTCCACTCCTTTCCAATATGCCTCTTAAGATGAAAAGGACCTGGTTAAATGCATCTTTATCCTGCCTGGATTCAAGTTGCCATGGTGGGTGTAACAAAAATATGACACCAGAGGAGGGTGACCCTTCTTTGTCCATGTGCTGGAAATAAAAAGCCTTTCCACCTTCCTGATAGGCTTCTGTCTGTCAAAGTAGTACCTGAGAGCCACTGCACATCCAAGGTATGAAGTATCCTCTCTCCCTTATTCTTAGGTTCTGGAAAGAGCACAGGGAGGTTGACTGAGAATAAATTCTGAGAACACTTTTAGCATGAAAGTGGGGTTAGTGCATAATACAACCCTATCCCTGTGGAAAATAAGGTAAGTTTGTCCCACCATGAGGGCTTGCAGCTCAAAAGAGTTTATTTGCAAATGTCAGAGCAATAAGCAAAACAGTTTTCCATGTTAAGAGCTTCAGATCAACTTGCGTGGTAGGTTAGAAAGTTGGTAAGGTCAATTTTTCCAAGACACAGCTGAGATGCCATGAAGGAGGAGTTTCCTTGCAACAGGGTTTCATATGCAATACTCATTTCAAGAACTGTTTTACCAAAAAGAAGAAAGAGGGAAATCTATTGACAGACAAGCAGAAATAGCTGCTAAATATACCTTAATTGACACATTTGATAAGCCATCCTGAAGTAGCCCACACAAATATTTCAAGACCAGAGGGATGTTAACCTCAAGGGAACCCCTGTTCCCATTTAGGTATCTCTTAAAAATATCATCCATTTGTAAACATAAGATTTTCTACTAGCAGGTTTTCTGGCCTCCTTTAACACCTGCTGCACATCCTCATGAAAAACTGAGTCACAATTGAATCAGTCAGTTAGCTGTAATTTCTCCAAATTGGGATGCATCAGTCACTCTGAGATGGTGTGACCAAATCCAGTGTGTAAAGAATTATGTGGCGATTGCCCTTGGCCAATATAATTAGAAGATAGAAACAGGATTGCCTGGGCCAATAGGGGACACCATAATGATCTTTGGCATTTCCTTCTGAATCTTCAGAAGTACCTTATGAATCAATGAAAAGGGTGGAAACGCATACAGAAACATTCCCATCCAAGGGAACAAGAATGTGTCTGTCTTCCAAGCATGGTTGCAAGGATGTCTGGAACAGAATTTCTCCAAATGTCTGATTTGAAAGGAGGCAAAGAGATCTATTTGAGGACATCCTCACATCTGAACTAGATAATGAAACATCAATGTCTTGAGCTGCCACTCATGTATGCCTGCACAGAATCTGCTTAATTTATCTGCCACAACATTTAGCTCTGACAAGGATATATGATGGCTGAATAGTCAGAGAATGTTGTTAAGCCAGTTCCTGGTCCATCGCTGCCAACAAGCACAGAGGGTATGACCTTGTGTCCCCTTGTTTGTTGAAATACCACATTGCTGTGGTGTTGTCTGTAACCACAAGAAAAGGACCAAGATTCCATAGGTGGTAAATGACTTTCAAGACATGGATCACCACCAACATTTCTTTGATATTGATGTACTTCTGTTCATCCTTGAGCCTCCAACTGCTTGCATTCCCATTGGCACAGATACCAAAGGAAAGTTGGATGAATCTGTTTAGACAGACTGCGCCAGAACAGGTGAGAAGAAGGGAAGTCCTGGACTGATACTAAGCTGTACTCTCCTCCACTGTAACTCTCATCTGATTAAGGCCAGCACCCGAAACTGGGATTCCAGAAAATGTAGGTGCTAGGGTCCAATAATTTTGCACACAGCATTAAATTTTTCTCATGTGGAGATGGACCAGTGGTATCATGAGAATCATGATCTCTATCAGTCCCAGAATTTTTAGGAATTTTTTTGTCAAGGTGATATTCTTCCTGGATAATTCATGAAAAATTGTCTGGTAGGACAGGATCTTGTCTTCAGGAAGAAAAAACATTCTTTTGTCTGTGTTGATTAAGCACCCAAAGAAGATAAGTCTTTGCAAGGATGTCAGGTATGACTTCCAAAGGTTCAACTTGAACTCAAGCTGGGACGGTAATGTCAAGATGTTCTATAGGGATTCCAAACACGTGGATACAGACTCTGCACAAATCAACAAATCATCCAAGAAAGGAAAAATGTGAATGCCAAGAGACAGGCAGTAAGCCACTACCCAACAAGGCATTTGGTAAACACTCAAGGTGCAGTGGATAGCACAAAGGGCAATGCAAAGAACTGATACTGCAAACCAGACACAACAAATCTCACATATCTCCAGAAGTAAGGAGCAATAGAGGTCACCATGAAGCAGTGGTCTGACAGAAGAGGAAACACTGTCTGCAGGGTGAGCATCTTGAACTTGGGGACCTTGACAAAAGTATACAGAAAGGATATGTCTAACACTGGTTACCATGACTGCTCTTTATTGGGAACCAGGAAAATTCTGAGTAGAAACCTTTCATTCTCTCCAAAGGAGGGACTGGCTCTATGACCCTTGAGTCCAGCATTTGCTAAAGTGTAGGAAGTAATAACAATCTGGTCTGGCAGGTGAAAGAGAACCCCCATGGAATGGAACATGTATTCCTTCCACTGCCAAGTATAACCTCTGCTAATGATGTTGAGCATCTAACTCTCAAAAACCAATGTCAGCCAGGCCACCTTACTGAGGGGTAACTTTCGAGACCAGACACCCAGGGTGGGGGACTTGGGAATGACAGGAGCTAAGCCTTGGCATAGTCATAGCTTGGGGGGATATCCTTTAAGGAAAGGAACTCCTCTTGTTACGACTGGTGTAGTTCTTGTTCTTTCATTTCCTTTTGCTGCCCCGTATTTTGTTCGGCTGAGACTTGTTTGTTGGGTTGCCAAAATTATCCTGCTTATTGAAAGGAAGCATGAGAGTAAACATTTTAGACACCCCATGCATTTGCTTACCTCTGTTATCCCAGTGTTTAGGCTCTGAGTAGCTGCTGTACCAAACACACAATCAGAATAAAGTGCAGCATTTTTTTAACTCAGCAGAAGGGTTTTGACTATGCAACCAAGCATACATCCTTACCACCACTGATATCACTGCATTTCTAAAAATAGTATCAGCCCCCTCCAAGGCACTCTTTAAAGCATATTTAGATATTTGAGAAACATTGGGCACAATCTCTTTCACATAGTCTTCCTGCTCAGCAGGTAAAGATGCTGCAAACTGTCTAAACTATACATACACCTCAACACAAACCTCCACATAAAACACTGGTAGTTAAACACTTTAAAAGTTACCCTGCTGGAGTGTGCCACCTTCCTTATTTGAGATTCTAGCCACTTGCCTAGTTTATCTTAATGGACAGAGTTTGTTGCAGACATGTTCTTTTTATTGGCAAAGGTTACTGCAGATACAGAAGCAAATCCCACAGACAAGAGGACTTGAAGCCAAGCATGGCCGAACACACCCTGAATTTTGTAAACACTTTTTAGACAGAGACTCTTCAGCAGAGGAGAACTGCAATCTTTCTTAAAAATATCCTCCAACACTGGGCTCAATGGAGGGAAGGTTGCCATGAATGGGGCCTCATCTCCAAAAGATCATATACCCTGCTGATTTGTGGGTCAGCCAATGATTGCTTCCAGTTCAATACATCCCTAAATTTATCTAGCAATTTGGGGAAAGGAAAATATCTTTTGGGGTTTTTGAACCTGATTGTCCTCAGAAGAAACTGACTGGTCAGACTCTGGCACTTCCAAAACCTCATATTCTGGATCTCCTTCAAAATCAGGATCCTTCTGTGGTTGAATGGGTGTGGGGACATTAATCATAACCTGAGTTTGCACCTCATAATCAGCAGCCTGAATATTGGATCTAGCCATACACAACTGCTCAGGTAAAAACACACTGGAGACTATTGCCCTGTAATGCAGTGAGTCTTCTGTCTCATTTTTTGCATGCACTACACTAGTGGGAGAATAACTCAGGGGCAGACATATCAACATTAGCAACAGATTCTGTACACCTGACTTCCCCTGCATCTAAAGAGTTTGGTTCTCCCATACCTGAACAAGGCAGTGGTACAGCCGCAGCGGACATATCTTACCCTCATACCATAAATAGCTGTGGTACTTTCACAACACCAGGGGACCTGGAGGCAAAAGAAGATGAGTAGTCCAATAGCCAGCTCAATGTTACTGTGCAGTCACAGGTCATAGGCTGAGATGCATCTCTTGATTTACTTTTATGTTTTTAGGAGCACAAGGGGTACATATACTGTTTGGGAGTCTCTGATTCCATCAAGTTAGGGGACAATAAAAGTACCCTGAACAACAGAAAATAATGGCTGCACAGTCCACTGGAAAAAAATGAACAAATCCCACTATTCTCCCTCTAAATAGCAATGCGAAGTCTATTTGCACAGCGATATTATTCTGAACACTGCATTGAATAAATAAATGTTTCAGTAACATAGTTCAAAGCACAAAAGTTTGCATTTTTGTAAAAAAGGGCTAGTTTCATCCTCAAATGAATAAAAAACAGCAGAGAACAGTTTTAGACAAGAACTAAACCTAAACATATGACAAAAAATTCTTGTCAGGAAATGTTTAACATACAAAATGGCTCCAAAGTCTTGATTTAAATGGAACTTTCAAGATGGCTGCACATTGAGTAGCAGCTTAATTTTGGCTCTTCCAGTGTGAAGAAACTCAGACGAGAGAGCCAGTAAATTCATATTTTGGGTAAATTTCAGTAACTGGCTAGTAAGTACAGTGCCTGGATGCCAGCAAAAAAGAAATTCAGAGAACCTGAAAGAAAATCACAAAATGTGATGAAAAAACACTGACTAGGAAGAATTCTGCAGATGTTCAGGAAAACACAGTGCAAGCTCCAGCTCTGGTGCAAGACATGACTTCCAGTAACCTAGAGAAAAAAATAAGTCCAAACAAGACGAAACACTAAAGGAATATGTCAACTCAAACAACAAAAGGCTGGAAAAAAATGGAAGAATCTTTAAACAGATATTCATATGAGGTGATAAAATTGCAAAAATCACAGGCCAAAATGAAGAAAAGGCTGGCGGAATATGAGACTTCTCAAGAAAAGATGTTTAAAAAATAATAGAATTAGAGGACACCACATGTAGGGAAAACCTGAGACTGTGAAGTTGCTCTATCTCGCCGTTCATTCTTTACTGATGGGTTTGGAGCTGATTCCTTGGCTCTGAGTCAGCCAATTGCAAAGCTCGAGGTCTTCAAATAGCTCGAGGCCAAGTCCCTATCCCATGATGCACCTAGAGTTATCCCAGATCTAGTTTGCCGCTGCAATAGATTGGAGGTTCTGCATTAGCTTGGGCCAGTAAAACTGTTTTTCTAATTATTTATTACTGATTTTTACATATTTAGCTCTTACAGCTTTATAGTGTGTGTTACTGCTTTTAGTCCCTTCCCTTAGTGTGTTTAAAAAATTCCTATTTGGCCTCTTGCTTTATGCCTAGCTTAAATCCTTTTTACTAGTTAATAGAGTGTGCTTACTCAGTGACCTTTTGTTACATTTTTTGGTAAAAAGTTACTTAGTGTATAGTGTGTTTCTGTGTTTAGCCTTCAGTTTTTTTTAGAAAAGGCTTAAATTTCTAATTACTGTTATAGTTTTTTTTTGGTAATCAACAGTAACTTTGACTGACTTGGATATTTCTTAGGATATTTAGACAGTGTCCAAACACAAGACAAGTCATTGCCAGTAGAACAGGGTCCTTGAATAAAAAAGAGAGATACAGTTTCCACAGGAACATCCAATAGACCCCTCAATGGCTCTATTTGGAGATATAAAGTTTGCAGTAAATTTCCACAGGAACATTCAGTGAACCACTCAGTAAATAAAATCTGCAACAAATTTATTTGTTGAGCGCTTTCGTGGCATAGATACACCACTTCATCAGACCTATTACTAATGAAACATCCAACTCTTAAATATCCATGTTAACTAAAAAGCAGCCAATCATCAATGTAGATATATTGACACTACTAATAAATTCTTACATCCGGACATTCAAACAGACTTTGAGTTTAATGTTAAAGCAAACTGCAATAGTATAAACATTGTTTATTTAGCGATATGTAACCAGTGCTCATCTTTCTATGTTAGCAAAACCAACAGGAAACTGAGATTTAGGACTAGGGAACATATGCTAAAAATCAGGAATGGTGACATCACTAATGCTTTGGCAAAACACATTAATACAACAGACACTTCACATACATTTAGATTTCTTGCTGTAGAAATGGTCTATGGAAGTTAAAGAGGGGGCGATATTGTGACCTGACAGAGACAACAGAAAGTAGGTGGATAGTGAGATTCAGGGCAGACAAAGGAAGGGGCTTAAATGATATGGTACACCTTAAACCACTGTTAAAATCAAGACCATTGGCCAGAAAATAAAGCTGTACATTTAAGTACAACAGTTATATACATTGCAGTATATGTCTTTGAATTATATATACTTTTAATAATTTTTTTTTACCTGATAGGAATGTATTTAGTAATGATGTCCTATTTTTTAAGGAAGGTGTGTTTATGTTAATAGTTGCTAACTGATGATTGGCTGCTTTTTAATTAACATGGATCCAGCAAGTCCTCAAAGTCTTCTAAGACTTCAGACTCTAAGAAATCAAAGAAATCCTCAACTTCGGCTCTACTGCCATCAGAACCGGCAGTCTTTACCTTTCAGAGCCAGTCCCCAGTCTTGGAACCGGTGTCCGAAGTTCCTAAGAATCCGTTAACATAGTCGGTACCACCTTCGGTACGCTCTTCTCAGTTCTCTATCAGCCTGGCAGATCTGGATGTGGATCCTGTGGTGCAGAAGCTGTTATCAGCACCGGCCTTGGCAAAATTTTTTTATCAGCCTCAACCCAAATGGCTTCGGAGCTGAAGACCCTTGCACCAGCTCAAACTATTCCTCCTCCGAGCCATGCTGGTCCTTCGAAGCTGGAGGAGTCAGACCTGTTGATAGTGGAACCCTCGGAGCTGACACCTGCTCCATTGTCTTCGGCTCCATGCACTCTGACATCCTCAGTGCTGATCGAGGACTCTAGGAGCTGACACTCTCTAGTTGGGTCCGGGGAGGATAGTCGGACCGACTTGTCAGTTCTGACTCTGCCTCTCTGGGCTTCGGCTCAAATGAGCTCAGCTCCTACCTCTGGTTCAGAGCCCACTGCCCTGGTACCGGGGGTGTCAACAGTTTCTTCAGATCCGTCAGTTCCCTCGCAGCAGAGCAGAGGTGCTGTTGATACCATGAGGAGAGTCATGTCTCCTAAGATATCCTCAACCTCAGGTCTGGCTTCCTCCTCCCCTAAAGTGCCTGTGTCTGCTTCTGCCTCACACATCCTGACCAAGCGTAGAGACCAAGAGCTTCAGGAAGCCCCATTGGGTGGCCCTTGCTCTACTGAGACCTCACGAGAAGCTCCCACTGATAAGGTTACCAGGAAGAGATTGTGTAAGAGGAAACATCTAGACTCCCCTCATGAGTCTCTAACATCAGATACTGACTTAGATGAGTCAAAAGGGTCCCCCTCTGAAGATATCTCATTCGCTGAGATATCTGAAATCCTTAGGCAGAGGGGTGACTGGCATTCCAAAAGCCCTAATGAGGATGAGTCAATTCTCCTGAAGGCTCTGGGTGTCTCCGCCCTTCGATGAGCTGATCTCTAGGAGGCCTAATAAATTAATTTCTGCCCCCTTGACAAATCATTTCTAACAAAAGGTGTTCCAGTTGATGCCATGGTGGTGGCAGCAGCCACCAAAAAGCAAATGTCTGAGACTGCCTCGTCTATCCATCCTCCTAACAGAAACTCCAGGATCATGGATAGATATGGGAAGCGTATGTTTAGTTCAGCGACCTTTGCTCTTTGTTCGCTCAACTACTTAACCCATCTTACCAGGTTACAAAGAGATCTCCTTAAGGAGCTAGGAGATACTCTTCAGGGTACAGTAGCTGCAGGAGCTTCCGACAAAGTTGCCACCCAGTTTGCTACCCTCAATTCTATAGTAAACTCATCCATGTGCCTCATCTCATATGCAGCTGATAGAACGAGTAGGGTAGCAGGTACAGGAGTTGCTCTTAGGAGACATTCCTGGATGCACTTGTGTTCCTTCGTGGAGCCCTTCAAGTCATCCTTCGTGAATACTCCCTTTGATGGCTTGTCCCTTTTCAGGCCTAAAGTGAAGGAAACCTTAACCAGGTGTGAACAGGACAGAAAGACTCTGTCTGCCATCGAGGTTCGTTTTTCCACCCCTACACGACCCTACCCTAAAGGTCAAAGGGGAGGAAAAATGTGGTCCCGGAAAGCCCAAGGAGCCTTTCAGGACACATGTGGTGAACCCCCCCCTCCAGAGGCAGAGGAGGGGGCAATCATGGAAGACGCCGCCCTTGCAGCAGAGGGGGTCCGAAACAACAGGGCGACAGAGATCACTTCTCTGGGAAGCCCTACCAGCATTCCTGAAAGGTGGCCTGACTGTCCTGCTTTGGAGGCAGTCAGGGATCACTTAACTTTGTATCCAGATGCCTGGCTCAAAATAACAAAAGAGAGCTAGGTACAAAGTATAATTTCCAGAGGATACTTCATCCCATTTGCCACACCCCCTCCACCCATAAGAAAAATCCCAGACGTTCCACCCATTTACAGGGAACAGACAACACTAAAGGTTCAAACGTTGCTAACAAAAATAGTCACCCAACCGGTCCCAGCAGAGCAGACAGGATCCGGAACTTACTCAACATTCTTTTTGGTTCCAAAGAAGATGGGGGACTGGAGACCCACATTGGACCTCAGCAGACTGAACAAATATGTAAAGAAAGAGAAGTTCCGGATGGTCACGCTTTAGTCTACACTTCCCTTCTTAGGGAATGACAATTAAGATCTGCTCGATAGATCTCAAGGATGAGTACTACCACATAAAAATGGCCAAGCCATCCAGCGATCATCTGCGCTTCCGGCTGGGAGCCAATCATTACCAGTTTTGAGCCCTGCCCTTTGGTCTCACTACAGCCCCCAGAGTGTTCACCAAATGCATGGCAGTGGTCTAGGATTCCAGGTGTTTCCGTACCTAGACAACTGGCTCCTTACCGCCACCACCAGGCATCAGCTCATTCAAGACAGGGAGTCCACTCTGTCACTCTGCAATCAACTGGGTATTAACAATCAACTCAGAAAAATCTGCCTTGTCACCATCGCAGCATATTGTTTTTATAGGGGCAGAGTTGGACACCACCACCACCACCACCACACTAAAGCTTCCAATAGAAACAGTCTTTCTTCTTCGTCAGCATGGCAGCATTCTGATATCAAAAGACAGAGCACCAGCATCAGAAGTTCTGAAATTATTAGGCATGATGGCAGCAGCAATTTTAGCCATACCACTAGCTCATATGCACATGCGGATACTACAATGGCTGTTGTTCATTCAATGGTCTTACCAAGAGCGTCCCATGTCTCACACTATAATGATCAAAATTCCTGCAAAAAGGATCTTCAATGGTGGTTGACCTCACTTCATGTTACAATAGGACACCCATTTGTGCTACCCCCTCCAGTGGCCACAGTGACCACGGGTGCTTCCCTGATGGGGGGGGGTGGCATTTTCAGGGAAAGACAGCTCACGGCACATGGTCTGATCAAGAGACACATCTGCATATCAATGTCCTGGAGATGAAAGCAGTACTTTTGGCATTGCAGTACTTTCAGGACTCTCTCTCCCTCTGGGTACGATTGTGATTCAGACGGACAACATGTCAGTGGTCTGGTATTTGAACAAACAAGGTGGAACCAGGTCCTACCCCCTTTGTCGCGAAGCTCTCAGAGGATGGCAGTGGGCTGTTTCCACCCAGCACTTTCTGTTGGCAATGCACATCCCGGGGAAATCCAATTTGATAGCAGACAAGCTGAGCAGGGTAGTCTTGTTGCCCCATGAGTGGTCCCTCAAAAAAGAAATAGCGGACAGGATATTCCACAGGTGGGGCCAGCCTTGCTGCAACCTTTTTGCCAGTCACATGAACACAAAATGCAGAAGCTACTTTGCCCTGATTCCCCCTCCAGGAGAAGCCCCAAGGGACACACTCATACACGATTGGCCTCCGGGTCTCCTGTATGCATTTCCACCAATCCCGCTGATATCCAAGGTTCACCAGAAAGCAAAAACTCTGGGAAGGAACATCATTCTAATAGCCCTGCATTGGCCTCATCAGATTTGGTTCCACTTCCTTCAACGTCATCTTTTGGAGGACCACTGGATTTTGGACCCAGTTCCGGACCTTCTGGCGCACTCTTAGGGGGAATTTCATCCCTCTGTGCAGTCCCTGAAGCTGACAGCTTGGCTACTCCAATTCCCATCATGGCCAGGTTCCATAACCTCTCCAATGAGACAAAACAGATCCTTTTATCCTCTCATAAATCTTCTACTAGGAAGCTGTATCTTAGCAAATGGAAACAATTTTCTATATGGGCCTCTGAAAACAATATTGATCCTTACCAATGGCCTCCATTTTAGAGTTCTTGACTATGATTTTTAACAAAGGAGCTGCAGCAGCAACAGTTCGTGTTCAACTGGCTGCTATTTCTAGTTTTCATCTTGGATTTGAAGGATTGAATATCATGTCTCACAAGTTATCCAAAGCCTTTCTCAAAGGGACCTTTCATATTAGACCACCTGGGAAATCTCCCTATTCTCCATGGAATCTAAGTTTTATGCTTTCCTGCATAATTCTTCCGCCATTTGAACCAGCTTCCTCTTGTGACCTCAAATTTTTGTCATGGAAAACCATCTTTCAGGTAGCTATTACTTCTGCCCGCAGAGTGTCAGAGCTTCAGGCTTTATCCATCAAGCCTCCCTATTTGATATTCCATGCTGTCGAGTCCACACAAATGAACAAATTCAAAAGAACTTGCTAACAGGTGCTCCGAATACAATAAAAGCACGTTTCAAGTAAAACTGTAAAAATTTTATTAAGAGTTCTTCTTAAAATCCACTTTTCGTCGAACCACTTTTGCTCAACTTCTTCAGATGTGTAATAAAGTCAACAAATCAAAAAACATTTTACAGCATTTCAATCACCTTTAAATCTCGTGCCCTCCACTCATGTGACTTTAGCTACAAAATGTACTGGCTCTCTGTTGCAAATAATGAATAAATTAGTTGAATGGATAAATTAATATTAATTATCCAAACGCCAAGCAAAATATATATACACGCATTCCGTAGTCCTCATTAACTCATTATAAATATGTTACAAAAATCATAGCCCTCCTTGCTCACGACTACAATGTTTTTACTAAAACCTTTAAAAATAGATTGGGACGTTTTGTATATATATTTTTATCGAACGATCTTAAAAAATGTGTTAAACCAAACATATAACGTTCTCAGTAGAAAAACCACTTTAATGTGAGGAGCAGAGCTTTCGGATAAAATCCTTTATCAATACTAAAAATACAAGTGCATATGCAGAGTATATATAGGTCTAAAGAGGTCATATGACCGACAGCCAAAAAGTCACATGACCCAAACAAATGAAACATATAGATATCAACTATACAATGGTAAAAATATAATACAATAACATAATACATATAAAAAACATTTAAAAAGCAAAAGTGTATTTTTTAAAAAAAATAGGATGTATACTTGTGTACGTAAAAGGGATAAATCTCATAATCTAGATCTACTCATTCTTACCAAAACAGGTTTAAGGCTGACAGTGCTGTTCAAACCAGGGGGTGAGTCACCCATCAACCTAACTATCCAGTTGTACTCTTTAGTCTCTAGTTTATTATTGATGTCACCACCTCTGGGTGAAGGTAAGACAAGATCTATAGCTTTAAATTTAAATAAATGCTGTTCACCAGAACATAGCCTGTGTTTATATAAAGCATTAGTGTCCACACACCTTCTAATTTCAGACTTGTGTTCTGTGATCCTATCTTTAAGTTTACGTGTGGTTTTGCCCACATAGAAAGAATGGCATAAAACACAGGTAGCTAGGTAAACCACATGAGTTGTAACACAAGTAGCATTTACCTTAAACCTAAACACCCTCTTACTAACCGGGTGTTCAAAGATACCTAAGTGTTCATCATCAATATCATCACAGCACGAACAGTTATAACATTTTCGTGTACCCACAGTACTAGATAAGTGTGTTATGATATTAGTAGAAAAATCTTTATAACAAAGGACACTTTTGAGGGTTCTCATATTCTTATATGCAAAGGATGGTATATTGCCCAACATTGCTTTTAACTCTTCAGATGCCATTAAAATTAACCAATTCTTATGGATAATACGTTTGATGCAAGGAGTCTTCGTACTAAATGAAGTAACATATCTTACTTTCATCTCATCCTGGCTAAGCACATTAGACAGGCCAACCACTTGTGTTTCTATGACATCATTTAACAAAACAGGGGCCAGCCTCAACTTTCTCTCCTCTAGCACATTTAGTTTCTCATTATTTAAGATGGTAGCATCATAACCACTGTTGGTAAAATCTGCTATCATCTCATTTATTTGGGGGGGCACGTCACAGGATTTGAATGAGTTTATGTTGTATATTAACTCAATTTCATCCTTCTTAAAGTTTAAGATGTGTTCCTCTGAAACTAACATTAACTTTTTGGATATCAATTTGAGCTTTGAAGGGGGTACACTTAGCACAAGCCTCCATAGAAAGGAAGTCTGTGCAGGAAGGTACACTCATGCAAGTAGCATGCATGCGCCACACATATTTAGAGGTACCGTTAGGTCTCAATTCTACAGAGCTAGCAGGTTTAATACGGAAGATCTTAGCTTCTCTGAACAGTTGAATGAGATGATAGCAGATTTTACCAACAGTGGTTATGATGCTACCATCTTAAATAATGAGAAACTAAATGTGCTAGAGGAGAGAAAGTTGAGGCTGGCCCCTGTTTTGTTAAATGATGTCACAGAAACACAAGCGGTTGGCCTGTCTAATGTGCTTAGCCAGGATGAGATGAAAGTAAGATATGTTACTTCATTTAGTACGAAGACTCCTTGCATCAAACGTATTATCCATAAGAATTGGTTAATTTTAATGGCATCTGAAGAGTTAAAAGCAATGTTGGGCAATATACCATCCTTTGCATATAAGAATATGAGAACCCTCAAAAGTGTCCTTTGTTATAAAGATTTTTCTACTAAAATAATAACACACTTATCTAGTACTGTAGGTACACGAAAATGTTATAACTGTTGGTGCTGTGATGATACTGATGATGAACACTTAGGTATCTTCGAACACCCGGTTAGTAAGAGGGTGTTTAGGTTTAAGGTAAATGCTACTTGTGTTACAACTCATGTGGTTTACCTAGCTACCTGTGTTTTATGCCATTCTTTCTATATGGGCAAAACCACACGTAAACTTAAAGATAGGATCACAGAACACAAGTCTGAAATTAGAAGGTGTGTGGACACTAATGCTTTATATAAACACAGGCTGTGTTCTGGTGAACAGTATTTATTTAAATTTAAAGCTATAGATCTTGTCTTACCTTCACCCAGAGGTGGTGACATCAATAATAAACTAGAGACTAAAGAGTACAACTGGATAGTTAGGTTGATGGGTGACTCACCCCCTGGTTTGAACAGCACTGTCAGCCTTAAACCTGTTTTGGTAAGAATGAGTAGATCTAGATTATGAGATTTATCCCTTTTACGTACACAAGTATATATCCTATTTTTTAAAAAAATACACTTTCGCTTTTTAAATGTTTTTTATATGTATTATGTTGTTGTATTATATTTTTAGCATTGTATAGTTTATATCTATATGTTTCATTTGTTTGGGTCATGTGACTTTTTGGCTGTCGGTCATATGACCTCTTTAGACCTATATATACTCTGCATATGCACTTGTATTTTTAGTATTGATAAAGGATTTTATCCGAAAGCTCTGCTCCTCACATTAAAGTGTTTTTTCTACTGAGAACGTTGTTTGTTTTGTTGGACATATTGGCACCTGTGTTTTAACCCAAACATATCTCAGGATAAAACCTTGTGTATAGAAACACAATACTTCATAAATAAGTGAACTCCAGACAAAAAACAAACCACATAGAACGTACACGTCTTTGCTTCAGCTACAATTTCCAAAAGGTTACCCTACAATTTGTTATTAAAAGTAATTAACAGTTAATATTATTATAAAGCATGAATAACAGTATTTTTACAACTTAAAACAACTCTATATAATCAATAAAAATTGATGCTACTTTAACATAGGTGCCATGATGATATTGTAGTATACATATGGCCACATACTAAATCATAAAGTAAAAAATAAAAAATATATAAAATATACTTTATAACTACTTTATTACAAACATTGCCTTAGTATTTGGACTACTTATATTACCAGCTGATAACTGACTACAATGTTACCTAAGCAAATTTTTAAGACGAAGAATACACAAAATAGAACTACATTCATTGATTCCTGGATATTGGCATGCATTTAATCTCAATTGCCATATTAACTCACTTTTCTCCAGTCTCAGTGATTCAGGGCCACCTCTACCATCACTATGTAGTTGTTGTATTACTCTGAATTTAAAACTGTGACCTTCGTATTCATTTACATGTCTAGCCAATGCATTTTCTACTTTGGATCTACTAATACAATAAAGGTGTTCATATATTCTTTCACTTAATTTTCTGTCAGTTTTACCTATGTAAAATGCTTGGCATAGGTTACACTTCGCTAAATATATAACTTGTTTACTTTGGCAATTAAATTTGCCCTTAGTTTCGAATGTCCTATTCCTGACAGTAAATTTCATCCCTTCATCAATATTTTTACAACACCTGCACATATTACATTTGTACATTCCTGCTCTGGGGTGTACCTTCGTGTGTTCAGACTCAAGAATCGCTTTCAGATTGCTACCTCTTCTGTAAACTACCTTTGGTCTTGCTGGAACTAACATTCTCAACTGGCTATCATCTGTTAGTATTGACCAGTTCTTGTTGATAATGTTTACTATACCACTAGCGTCCAATGTATATGTACAGATAAAATAAAGAGGATTCAAAGTGTTTTTCATATTTCTCACCATTTCCTGTTGACCTTTGGTGTTATTCATTATTGGTGTGTAAAACCCCATTTTCCTTTTATGCCTTACTTCACTTATTGAATCTTGGATTAAAGGAACTGGGTAACCCCTTTAAGTGAAGAATGTGAACAGTACGTCACATTCTTCTTCGAAGTCTCTATCTCTTGAAGCCATTCTTGCGGCTCTTACCAGTTGGCCCTTCACTACTGATTTCTTCTGATGTGAAGGGTGACAACTGGAATACTGTAAAAAGGAGTTAGAATAAGTTTCCTTACGGTAGATTTTCGTCACAGCTGTCCTAGTCTGATAATCCTTACTTAGTGCAACGTCTAAGTAAGCTATTTTGTCCCTGTTGTATGTGTAAGTAAATTTCAAAAAGTTAGTACTAGTGTTAAAAAACTCTACCATGTATTTTAACTCCTCTTCTTTACCCTTAAACAAAACAAAAATATCATCCAAGAACCGTGTGTAAAGACAAAGCTGTTCCTGGAAAGTGGGGTGTGATAACACATATGTTCTTTCCCAATTCGCCATAACCAAATTGGCAAAGCTGGCCCCACAAGGGGAGCCCATGGCTACCCCAATTTGTTGATGGTAAAATTTCTTATCAAAAGTTACATAATTATATGACAGGACAATATTGAGCAGTTCTTCTATTAGGTTTATTTCCGCATCTGGAGCACCATGTTGTCTCAACATGAAAGATACCCATTCTATACCCACACAATGTGGGATAGATGGGTAAAGATCTTTTACATCTATGGTGAGGAACAGCAAGTCCTAGTCAAATGCACACTTGTTCAACATTTCCAGAAATGACCATGAGTCTTTAGAGATCTGTGGTTCCAACATGACATATTTCTTTAAGGTGGTATCCACTACCTTAGCACATGAATACGTGATGTTATGTCTTGCATCTACTAGGGGGCGCATTGGAGGATTGTCAACACTTTTATGTACCTTCGGAATCCCAAAAAGAATTGGGATTCTAGGTGCTGGTTGGACCAAATAGTTGTATACTAATTTATCAACTTTTGCCTCTATGTATAAGTCCTCAATAAAGGTTCTAATCCTTCTATAGGCCACATTTAACTAATTTCTTGATACTTCAATGTATGTCTCAGTTTCAAATATCTCTATCATTCTTTTATTGTAATCATAAATATCCATTATAGCAATTCCACCCCCTTTGTCCGGTTTCATAAACCAAACTGGTACCTGACATAGGAATCTTAAATTCTCTCTGTCTTCTGCACTGATGTTATGTCTGCATTTTCTACCTCTATTTCTTGCTCCAGGTGTATCTAACATGTTTCGCAAGTCTAATTCACAAATTTGTTCAAACAATGTTATCAAGGGGTGGAGCGGGGGTTATAAACACTTGCTACATAGAAATCATTTGTGTTGTTAGAGTGGTCACCCATTAAAGCTACTAAATTCAATTTCCTACTAAATAGTTTCAAGTCAATCAGTGTACTTGCTATGTCCAAGTTTGTTGAAGGAACAAAGGTGTGGCCTTTTGCCAACAATTCAATCATATCTTCTGTTATAGTAACTTCTGAGTAATTGAAGATTTTAAAATCCATGTTACTGTTAAGTAACATTTGACATTTATGTTCAGTTACAGGGCTAGAACTCAGTTCACTTCCTATTACCAATTGTTCCTCGTTCTGTTCTTTCTCATTTTCCCCTTCCCTTTTGTTGGTACAAAGTTCGAGGCTCTCCTCTGAAAATTTACGTTGTTTGCTACATTTGAAAAGTTGTTATAGTTCCCCCTGTTGTTAGCAGCTATGCTTTCACTCCGTCTTACTGTCCCACTTCCTTCAGCAGTTAGCAGGTTGTTGTTGGTTATTATTAGTAATAGGTGTTACCACTCGTTCCTGATGTATCTCCCTATTCGAACCTTTGTTTGGTAAAAAGTTCCCCTGTGATAATGGAGGTTTAGGGTATGCCACCCCTAGTTCGTACTCTCTTAAATCTCTTTTAATTTTTTTAATTTTAGTCATATTAATTTTTGACATATGTTGGTCAATACTGTCAAAAATTCTCTCGTATTCATATTGATATCTTAGAAAGTCACAGTCTTTTTTAATTTCTGAATCCAACTAGTTAATTTCTATTACTAATAAGTCTGCTGCTAGTTGGTAGTGGTGGCAAAATGTCATTAGTAGCTCTATCCCATGTTTATCAAATAAATTAATCAAGTCTTTATAGAAAATAGAATTTTCAGTTAAACCAGTTGGGTATTGCCAAACTCTTAACCCTTTTGGAATAATCTTCAGACGTATACATTCTTGGAAATACGCTATTTCTAGCTGTATTTTCCTTAATTTCACTATTTTTTCATCAAATAAGTTCATTTTAGTAGCCAAATTATGTCTTACCTCACTTGAAATGTTCTTGTTATTCTGTGCAACCGCTTATGCCAACGTGAACGGTCTGTTAACCCAAGAGTTCAAGTTAAAAGACAGTATCGAAGACCCATCATTGAGGAAGTTGAGCAAAAGTGGTTAGATGAAAAGTGGATTTTAAGAAGAATGCTTAATAAAATTTTTACAGTTTTACTTGAAACATGCTTTTATTGTATCCGGAGCACCTGTTAGCGAGTTCTTTTGGATTTGTTCATTTGTGTGGACTCGACAGTTTGTGGGTTTTTTCTTTAGTCCGTTTTTGATATTACATGCTGACAGAGTCTCACTTAGAATAAACCTCTCATTCTCGCCCAAAGTTTGCACTGAAACCAATCTCAACCAAATTATTGATTTGACAGTCTTCCTCCCTAACCATTCAAACCATTTAGAGTAAATGCTGCACAAACTTGATGTTCACAGACAGCTCAGATTTTATTTGGATGGAACAAAAGATTTCAGGAAATCAGACCAGCTTTTTGTTTCATTTTCAGACTCCAGGAAGGGTAGACCAGTGGCAAAAACAACTCTGTCTAAATGGTTGTCTGACTGTATCACCGTTGCTTATTCAGCTGCCAATATGCCTTTGAAGCATAAAATTAAAGCTCACTCAACCAGAGCAGTTTCTACATCATCTGCTTTTTCTGCCAGGCTTCCTATTGATAACATTTGCACAGCAGCCACTTGGTCAAAACCTCATACCTTTATCATTCATTACAAAGTTGATAAGGCCTCCAAGGATAGGGCCTCCTTTGGATCCATGGTCTTGAGAAATATACTCCTGTGAGCCACCCCAGATTGATGATGGTTGGGACGCTACCCATCAGTAAAGAATGAATGGCGAGATAGAACAACTTCACATAAAGAAGTTCATGTTTATGTACTTATCATAATGTTCCATGTGAGTTGTTCATCTCGCCTTCATTCTTATGTCCCTCCCTCGTACCCCCTCCTGGGCTGTTAGATGACCGAGATGCTGGATCCATCCTGGTTGCTCAATCCTTCTATAGCCTTTTTGGGAGTGAAGGAATGACATATGGCATTATTACACGCAGCAAACAAGATCTGAGGTAACTCTAGGTGCATCATGGGATAGGGACTTGGCCTCGAGCTATTTGAAGACCTCGAGCTTTGCAATTGGCCGACTCGGAGCCGAGGGCTTGGCTCCGAACCCATCAGTAAAGAATGAAGGCGAGATGAACAACTCACATGGAACATTATGGTAAGTATATAACTTTTTTTTTCTGCTGTTAGAGCCAACCAGCTGATACACTGAGAACTGGAGAGAAGTACTATAAAAAACACAAATCCACAGTCAAAAGACAGACTTTAATACAGCAAAGCTTTCGGTTAAACAACCTTTCTCAATACTAAAACAGTACATATCATATTACAATATATTTAAATAGGAACCAGAAGGTAACATGAGACCACAGCCAACAAATCACACTATACCATTAATTAAAACTTTTTCTAAAACGTCCTTAAAGATGTATGTTACAGATTTTGCTGTTGTATTTTTAACAAGCACAGGCTTGATGCTAACCACATTTCCTGCTGTACCAGAGAAGCTGGAAGGAACAGACTGTATTAATTTTATGAAAGCACAAACAAGCAATTGGACTGTTATTGCACAGCAGGAGTTGTTAATTGAAAGGGCACATCATGTGTAGGCTCCAAACCTGGCCATGAGAAAGCAACCTAGACCTTTAATAGTAAAGATGCAATCCTACCAGCAGAAGAACTTGATTCTGACACAGTTGTGGCACAAGGACAAACTACTAAAAGTAGGAGGTAGTAGAGTATTTGTGGAAAATGATTACTCACTTTACACCAGACAGAAGTGGAGTAAATGTATTCCACTAATTAAGGAATGTCAAGAAGCAGGGATGAGGTTCAACCTGCTGTACCCAGCTATTTTCAGAATATTCTTTCCTGGAGGGAAAACAATTTGTTTTTGACATAGAACATGCTAAGGAGGAAATACAAAGTTTGTCCAAGTAAAAGCAAGCTATGAAGCAAAAGTGGATTCTGCTTCTTGCTCTTCTGGTAATAAAGCAAATGGAGAGACTGTGCCAGTGAAACCTTTTCCAGTATTTCAACAAAAAAAATGCTCGATAGACAGAAAAAAAAGTACAATAGTTTACTAGAAGAACTGGGAGTATGTTAGAAATGAAGCAGAGACTGAATTTGGGAGGTTGAGATCAACAGGAATAAAAACATCATCTCAGAAATGGACAAATAAATGTAAGATTACAAAGCATTAATTATATTTGTGAAACATAACAGAACAAGAAAACCTGGAAATATTGGACTTTTTCAACTTTGTTATACTTGTAGGGGACACTAAAGCATATGCCCTACTTCATGTCACTAATATTTGGAAGAACAATTAGGAGAGGGGGAGAGGAAGGAAGGAGTTTAACTGTAAGTAAAACAAAATTTTGTTCTTAACAGTAGTATTTTGATAATGCAGGACATAATCTGCATGCTACAAAGTAAAGCTTTCTCAGTTATTTTCAAGTAAAGTAGTGATACTGAAGTAAACAGGTGCCCCTGTTTTTTTTCCCTTCTTCTTCTTCCTCCTTGTTCAGTTTTAGGAAATGTATACACCACAATGTTAAAAAAAAGAAGAAAAGTCAGGTCAAAAGAGTATGATACCAAGAAAATTTTATGTGCTTTTTTTCTTACTCTTGCATAGGGGAATGACTGGATTAAGGTCACTGGCTTGATCTATTAACATGTTTTAAAACACAGCAAATAAATAAAAAAGAACATTTAACATAATAAAGTTTCTGCCTAGCAAACAAATGAGTGGTTATCTGGTTTTCATGTGTCCATGCAGGCAATCTGATAAACTGCAATAATAACAGAGTGCTTCTTTCTTTCAATGACTTTCTTTCAATGACTAGGAGATAATGTTTTCTGAAAGCATTCAAATGTTTTCCCAATCAGGGAGAGTAATAAAGATAAGACAGAACCAGACAGCACTTACAAGAAGTACAGGCTGTACTATGCATCTTAGCATGAATAACCTTCCTATTAGATTAATCCAAGTCTGTAAGTGTGCCTCCTATTAGGAGGGTAAAACTTCAATATTTGAAGATGTACATAGTTTTGTGTGCTAGCATTAAATTAATAGATTTTAGGGGGTATTGAGGATGTGTTCTTTTTTTGTCTGAGGGTTTTCAATAAAACAAAAATGTTTTGTAAGGTATGACATAGGCTCAAATGGATATGACATGAACCAACTGTATAAAATATCAACCTGTCAAATATTAGTCTATGCATGTAACACAAAAGCTGGAACTAGACACTTAACAAAAAGCTGTTACATATAAAATGTGGAAATAATCATTTCTAACATAATGACACTTTCTATATTATCTTTAAATGTAAATAGTCTTACAGATGCATACAAAATGAAACAGTGGTGAACTATATTAAAAATGTAGAGTGCAAATATTTATGCTACAGGAGATACATTTGGAAAGAATTGAGCATGTGAATTTGATAAAAAAAGGTTTTCAGGATGGTTATTCAGTGGAATACCTGGGAAAAAGGAAAAGAGGAGTACTTACATTAATTGCAAGATGAGCTCCAATAATGATAGAAGAGAATAAAAAAGATAATAGTGGTAGAGTTGTAGTACTATGGGGCTACTGGCAAGAGAGGGGGATTACACTGATGTGTTTACATTCCACCTAAAACTGCTATAATGGAGATTAAGAAAATTCTGGGAGAAATAATCAGCTTTGAACGGGGAATAATACTTATGAGCAGGGAAATTAATTTGATTTGCAGCAGTGAAGGGGGCCTAAAAGGGAAAATATAACAAAGGAGGTTAGATCTTTGAAGAAATTTATGAAAATATTTGGCATGGAAGATGTGAGTTCAGTAGTAGGAGTCTGGAGTGAATTTACATATTATTCTTCAAAATGCAAAAACTGGGCTAGACTAGACAGAACTTAAATTTCACATGAATATGTGAATTTAATTGAAAGTTTTCATACACATCCAATAACTATTTCAGATCATGCCCTAATAATAACTAAAATAAAAATGTAGGGTAATGAAATAAAAATGAGATACTGCTGCTTTTCCACCTAGCTATTGAAAAGAGAGAAATTTAAGGAATGGGTAGTGGAAATTATTCAAGAGTTATTAGAGAAGATTGAACTTTCTTCTGAAAATATAGCTAGGGAGAGGAACAAAATTAAAGGGGAGTTTAAAAATAGGGCGGAAATAAAAGAGATATGTGATTAAGAAGTAACAAGAATTATTTAGAGGGACTGACAAAAGTTATAAAGTATTGCAGAAAACAGGGAATCTCACAGAACAAGAAGAGGAGCAGTTGCAGAATGCTAAACAGAAAATAAGGGATAACCTCAATAATATGCATGAGTTTAGAAAGACTGATGTTAAGCAACTGTTTTTTGCTAACAACTCCAGAGCACAAAAACTTTTAGTACAGCATCTCAGGCAACAGAAAATAGAAAGGGTCGTCGCTAAGATTAGGCAGCCTATTAACATAATATTAAGATAACAACAAATCCTATAGAGGTACTAGAAATAGTCTGGAAATTTTATGAAAATCTGTAGAAAGCAGAGAAATGTGGAAAACAAGAAAAGGTATAAATGGAAATGTTTATGGAAGAATTAAATATGCCAATGTTAGAGGTAGATGAGGCTCAATTACTAACAGTTAGGATAGGAAGAGATGAAATAAAAATGGTTAGGTATAATCACAGGAAAGTTCCCAGGAATAGATGGTATTCCTGTGGAAGTTTGGAAGCTAGGAGGGGAAAAACTGGAAGGTTTTGTTTAACAGAATTTTAAGTGGAGGAGGAGCACCAACATCCTGGAAGAAAAGCAGTGGTGGTTGTAATACCTAAAGGGGGTAAAGAACCATCAGATCCAGCTTCATACAGGCCTGTTTCAATCTTAAACCATGATTATAAAGTGTCTGTGTCTATCTTGGCTAAAAGAATAGCAAAGGTGATGTCACAACTGATAGATATGGATCAATGTGGTTTTGTGGTGGGGAGGCAACATTTAACAACATTAACAAAACAATGATGAAAACACCACTGTTGGTGGTCTTGATGCAGAGAAAGCACTTGACAGTGTAAGCTGGGAGTTTATAAGCAGGGCAATGGAAGCACTTGCATTTCCTGATAAAATTATAAGACTGATTAAGAGGATATATGAGGGATCGGATGCAAAAATTAAAGTGTGCGGGTTTATCTCTTATAATTTCTGGTTCAGCAGAGGAACTAGGCTGGGTTGTCCTCCTTCCCCTTTGTTATTTGCATTATATTTAGAACCATTGGGAAAGAAAATAAGGGACTCAGAAATTCAGGGATATAATTGGTATGGTAAACAAGAAAAGATGGCTCAATTTGCAGATGACACTATTTTATACCTGATAAAACCAGAAAAGAACATGTCAGTGTTATGGAACATTTTGAAACAGTTTCAAGTCTTTTCAGGAAACAAAATTAATGAAGCTAAAATAAAGTCAATAGCTGTAAACCGTGTACTCACATATGAATTAGTTCAGCAATATCCATATTTATGAGAATACAATAAAATAAAGTACTTAGGAGTATGGACTGAAAAGCATTCTGGTGTGGCAGCTAAGGATATGTGGGAAGAGGAGTCTACTTTAGAAGACTGAAAAACAAAAGACTGAATCCCAAAAGACTTAAAATTCAAAATACTGAATGATGGAATTTGCCCCTTCTCCACTGCTGTGCAATCTTGGAGTTGGTAAATATAGTTAGCAGGGGGAGTGGGGTCCACACCCACCCCCCACATGAGGAGTGCAAAGGGGCTTGTCCCCTGGATTACAAATATATTCAGTATTTTGAATTTTCAGTCTTTTGGGATTCAACCTTTTGGTTTGTCAGTCTTCTGAAGTAGACCCAGGAAGACATTAAACAAAAGATAATACAAAAACTGAGAAACTGGAAACTCTGTTTTATGGATAAGGATAGCAAGATACAAGCAATTAAAATGTTTTAGTCCCCCCAGTTTATACACAGGTCAGGCATAATTTTATCAACCAACTTGTGGATAGCAATTAATAAAGTGATAAAGGACTATATCTGGGACAGAAAGATGAGAGGAGTCAAGTGGGATAAGCTGATTCTTCCAATGGAACAAGGCAGTTTGGGATTACCCAATTTAAAGGGGTATTTCAGAGCTTCATAGTTATGGCTCCTATACATAGCACAAGAAAAAAGTTATAATTCAAAGTGGAAAGGGATGATGATGAAATGGGGGGACGCTCAAGAAATAAAGAGAGACTGGGATTTTGGATGCAGAGCCTTAAGAATAACAATAACCATACAGAATATTATATTCATAAAGTAGCAGAAAGTATTCTAAGAATTAAGCCAACATGGGAATGGAGAAAGGAGATTCTGCCAAAAGGGATGTCTGCAATTAGGTATACAGAGTATAGGCAAAAGGGAGCTGGAATTTACTGGAGAAAACTGGCAAAAGAACCAAATAATAGGGAACAAATAATTACAGTGGGAGAGGTAATACAATGGGAAGAGGCCAAGAATTTATTTGGAATGCAGGCTAGAGATTGCCTTCCCTATCAAGGATTGATATCAGAGTATACACAAAGAGAAAGAAATAGGGGGATCATAAGCAAAAGAACTGCACTGGTATAGTTTTTGGCAGAACCTAAAATAGAAGCTGGTGTTAAAAAATGGATAATTAGTACAGCATATACAATATTGCATAATAACTATAAGAATCAATCAAAGGAGGTTAAAAAGAATGGGAAGAGAGACTGGATAAGCAATTCACAAAAAAAATGATGGTGGGTATGTATGTCTCCCAAATATGCAACAAAGTCCAGAAGATTTAGGATCTGTGCTTGGAAGTGTTTACATAGGTATTTTTATACCCCAAGTAGACTCCAAAGAATTTTTCCTCAGGTAGACAGCAAATGTTGGAGATGTGATGGGGAAGAAAGAAGTAATTAGGAACATATTTTCTGGGAGTGTAATGAATTGGCAGAGTTTTAAAAAATTCTCTCCAGACTACTCTATCAGAAATACTGGGTAAGAAAACTGGTCTATCTAAGGAAATTATTTTTTTCAGCTATGATACAAAATTGGAATTGCCTAGACATAGTAAGGCCTTGCTGAGTCTAATTATGGTGGCTGCCAAAAAAGTAGTTACTAATAAATGGAAATCAAAGTCTAAACCAACTGTACTAGAAGTAGTGAATATAGTAACACAGATAAAACAACTGGAAATGACATCTTTAGAAAAGGATAGGAGCAAATTATATTACGGAATTGTGGGACTAATACATGCAGAGGAGGAATGAGGTTTAAAAGAAGGCAGGATTTGAATGAGCTATGTAATGTTTGATTGACAGTGATTGGATAGATTATAAAGTGATGTATAATGTTTGCTACTAAAATTATGTCAATATGGTTTGTTTTCATTTATTTAAATGTATGATTGCCTATGTCCTAAGTGATAATTTAATAAAGATGTTTCTTATTTAAAAAAATCTTGAGTTAAATGAAGCAAATCATTTAAAATGTTATAATACTGCTCAATCATATTAAATAATCATAACCCCAAAGAAAAACTGCAATATCAGCAATTTTTCCTGTCAAAACTTCCAAATGATACTTTTACTCAAACAAAAACAAAAGGCAAGATTAATTCATAGCTCTGGAAGCACAAGGTAATCAGAGTTAACTGTAGTAACACAGAAACTCACCTAAAGATTCACAAATTGCCATAAACACATTTGAAGGGTTACACATCACTAGAAAAAAGAAGTTATGTCTTACCATAATGTTCCATCTGTATTATTGTGCCTCGTTCAGTCATTACGTGCGGGTATCGATTCCGACCTGGAAACCAAGCCGGCCATCTTCCAAGGTCACATCAGCTACAAACTCTCGAGCTAAAACTCTTACCCAGAATTCCCCTCTCCCTGTTACCTCAGATTGAGTTTGCAAGTCAGTAGAAGGCAGAGGCTACATCTGGTCAAAAGACCTAACAGAACCAGATGGTGAAATCCACTAGAAGCCACAGGAGGGGGAAGGAGGGAGGGTCGTAATGACTGAACGAGGATCAACAATTCAGATGGAACATTATGGTAAGACATAACTTCTTTATCTGATATTGTTAATCCTCGTTCATTCCTTACGTGTGGGACAGAGTCCCCAGCTACCTTTATTCCTGGGAGGCTCTCATGGAAGGACATTCCTGAGCACCATAGAACCAAAAGATGCTCTTCCCCTGGAGGTCAAATCCAATTTGTAATGATTGACGAAGGTATGAGGAGTAGCCCAAGTTGCAGCTGCACAAATGTCATGTAAAGAGGCTCTGGTATGGAAGGCAGCAGAAGTTGCCACCGACCTTGTAAAATGAGCCTTTATGGTAGTAGCTAATTGAATATTACGTTGTCTATAAATGACGGTCATGCAGTCTTTTAACCATTTAGCCAATGTGACCTTAGCAACAGCACATCCTTATCTAGGTCCAGAATAGGCCAAAAATAAGTGGTCTGATTTACGAGAAGCCTTTGTCCTGTTCAAGTAGAAGTGAATTTGCCTGTGAATATCTAGGGTATGTAGGCAATACTCTCTTCTGTTTGAATGATTGGGGAAGAAAACTGGCAATTCAACGGTTTGATTAATGGACATTATAGAGATCACTTTTGGCAGAAAGGAAGGATTAGTTCTTAATGACACTCTAGCTCTATGAAAAATCAAATATGGACTTTTGATGCATAAAGCTTGAAGCTCAGAGATACGTCTGGTGGAAGTAATGGCAACCAAAAACAAGGTTTTCCATGACAAATATTCGAGGTCGCAAGAAGAAGCTGGTTTGAAATGTGGCATTGTCAAAGCTTGCAGGACTAATGACAGGTCCCATGGTTGAGTAGGTTCTCTTAAAGGAGGTCTTAAATGATTCACGCCTTTTATGAAGGTCTTGCATAACTTGTGTGACATAAGAGAAGAGTCTTGGACACCATCATGAAAAGTAGATATTGCAGCCAAATTAACTCTAATGGTAGAGGCAGATAGACCGGACTGAAATAGGGCAGACAGATATTCCAGTACTATCGACATTGGTGCTGAAAAAGGATCTACTTATTTTTCTTTCAGCCAAAAAGTAAATCTTTTCCACTTGCTGAGATATGTAATTCTGGTGGAAGACTTATGAGATGCAATAAGAATTTCACGTATTGGCAAAGATAAATCATTCTGCCTGGCAATCAAAGGAATTGGAGGAGCCAAGCTGTGAGCTTCAGGCTGTTCAGCTTGGGGTGAATCAGATTCTGCAGATGGGAGATCAACCCCGGGATTGGATGGAGAATTCGCGGTTGATCTAGCAGGTGAGACCAAAGGAAGGGAAACTAAATCTGACGAGGCCAATATGGTGCTATGAGGATTACTTTGCTCTTCACCTGGCAGGCTTTCTTCAGAAACTGGGGAATGAGGGGGAGAGGTGGAAATGCATAAAGCAGACCCAAGGGCCAATCGTGGACTACAGCGTCCCTGGGTGATTGTCCCGGAGGGGGAACCAGGGCGAAATAATTTCTGCATTTGTAGTTGGTTGGGGACGCAAAGAGGTCACAGCAAGGAAGACCCCAGCGGTTGAAAATCTCCGGAGAAAGTGCATTGCTAGAAGAAAGAGGTTGGTAGCCATCACCCATTGCCATATCCTCATGGCCTCTCAACAGAGTGGGTAAGATTTGGTTCCACCTTGTTTGTTGATGTACCAGACCACTGCCATGTTGTCTGATTATATCGCAATAGTCCCAGACGGCAGCAGGAGATGGAATGCTTGCAACGCCAGAAGCACCGCCCTCAGCTCCAGAACATTTATATGCAGATGGGCCTCCATTTCGGACCAAGTACCTTGGATTGTCTGTCCCTGAAATAGCCCCCACACCCCATCAGGGAGGCGTCCGTGGTCACTGTAGCCTTGGGCTGTTGGGGGGAAGTGATGAGACCATTGTGATGGATTGTGCGCCATCCACCAATTTAGATCTTGTTTATACCTGTGAGTTACCCGAATCTTGGCTGAAAGAGGGTACTGAAAGGAATACGATTGGGTGAGCAGTAGCCATTGTAGAAGCCTCATGTGAAACCTGGCCAGGGGGACAATCATAATGGAGGCTGCCATGGAACCCAACAATTGGAGAACAGAATGAGTTGTGGATTTCTCCCTTGAAAGGATTGGAATCAGTTGCTGCTTTATCCTTAGAATTCTGTGCTCTGGAATGGATGCTCTGCAATTCTTTGTATTCAAGATGACCCCTATGAATTCTATGGACTGAGATGGGGTGAGATTGGATTTTTGCCAGTTTATGGTTATGCCTAGTCTTTCTGCAGTGAGGAGAGAGTATGCCAGGGCTTCTTCCAATCGATGTCTGGTGGGGGCGGAGATGAGCCAGTCATCTACGTATGGAAACACTTGGAATCCTTGTAGTCGCAAGTGAGCTGTGATGACTGCCATGCACTTTGTGAACACTCTGGGGCTGTAGAGAGTCCAAATGGCAGTACTCTGAACTGGTAATGACTGGCTCCCACACAGAAGCAAAGGAATCTTCTTGATGGTCTGTCCATTTTTATGTGGAAGTACGCATCTTGAAGATCTATCGAGCACATCCAATCATCTTTTTCCAGAAGCGGAAGGATAGACTGTATTGTGACCATCCGGAATTTATGCACTTTTACAAACTTGTTCAATACACTGAGATCCAAAATTGGTCTTTAGTCCCCGGTTTTCTTTGGCACCAAAAATAGTCTTGAGTAGAATCCGGATCCTATCTGGTCTGGAGGGACTATTTGGATGACTCTTTTTCTTAGCAGCTCTGAAATCTCTAACGCTGTTTCTTCCCTTTGACTGGGTGGAACGTCGGGTAAGCTTGTTGAGGGAGCGGGACAAAGATCGAAGGGGATATGATAATTAGAAGTTATGTACTTACCATAACGTTCCATCTGAGTAGGTGGATTCATTTGTCTGCAACCTGTGGGTTATGGATCCGATATCGGATCCGAACCGGCATGGTTTATCCAGCTATGGATCCGAGCTCTTAGCTCCTCCCCTCACCCATAATGCCCTGCTCTCCCTACATGACCTCAGATCGAGTTTGCCCTGAATCAAAATACCCTAGAAAAGGGTAACACATAATATGCAGGAAACTGACAAGGCCAGGGGGATAGGAGGGCGGGATGGTTGCAGACAAATGAATCCACCTACTCAGATGGAACGTTATGGTAAGTACATAACTTCTAAATCTGAAGTAGGAGATTCATTTGTCTGCAACCTGTGGGACAGAGTCCCCAGCTACCTGAATCTTGGGCGGCCGTCATGGAAGGCTATTCGAGCACCTTGAGCCAAAGGATGCTCTACCTCTAGATGTGATATCCAGCTTGTAATGAGAAATAAAGGTATGAGATGAAGCCCAAGTGGCTGCTGAACAAATGTCATCCAGAGGAATCCTAGCCTTAAAGGCCGCTGAGGTAGAAACTGACCGGGTCGAATGGGCATGGACTCCCTCCGGTGCGGGCTTCCCAGAAGCTTGGTAAGCTAAAAGAATACACTCTTGAAATCCAGCGTGACAGGGAGACTTTGGAAATTGGCTTACCCAGATTGAATTTGACAAAGGAAATGAACAACTGGTCGGATTGCCTATGACCAGCTGTCCTGTTAAGATAAAAACGAAGCTGCCTGTGAACATCCAAGGAATGCAGCTTGTATTCACCCTTGTTCTGATATTTAGGAAAGAAAACAGGGAGGTTAATGGACTGATTAATGTTTGCTTCTGAAGCTACCTTAGGAAGAAAGGAGGGATTGGTCCTGAGGTATACGCGGTCCGGATGGAAGACCAAGTAAGGAGGCTTTATGGATAAGGCTTGAAGTTCCAAAACTCTTTTGGCCGAAGTAATGGCTACTAAAAAAGCAGTCTTGAGGGATAAAAATTTAAGATCTACTGTGGCCGCAGGCTCGAAGGGGGGAGCGGTCAAGGCCTGAAGAACCAAAGAAAGATCCCATGGAGGAACCGCTTGCTTGACAGGGTCTAAGGAGAAAGGTGCCTTTTAGGAAGATTTTACATAATTTGGCAGACATAAGCGGTCCAGAGTCATGACCAACATGATAGTGAGAAATGGCCGCAAGCTGCACTTTGACTGTGGAACTACTGGCACCATCATTAAAAAGAGTGGTTAGGAAGTCTAGCACCAGAGGAAGGGGAACCATGAAGGGATCTAGACCCTGCCACTCCACCCAAAAGGAGAATCGTTTCCATTTACTGCGGTAAACTTTTCTGGTAGATGGTTTATGAGCCGCTACCAGGATGGCCTTAACGGGTGACGAGATATTGGGAGTCCTAATTAGGAGTGGAACTGGAGCAGCCAAGCAGTTATTATTTATTTTTTTATTTTACATTTGTTAACCGGGCTAGTCTTAGCTTCAGGTTGTCCAGATTCGGAGTTGGTAGGTTCGATGGGTGTGATATCAGATCTGGAATGGGATCTAGAATCCAAGGTGGATTCACCGAGTGAGACCTTAGGTAAGGGAACCAGATCTGTCGAGGCCAGAATGGGGCAATGAGGATCATTCTGCACCCCAACCGAGAGGCTTTCTGAAGAACTTGGAGCATCAGAGGCAAAGGAGGGTAAGCGTAAAGAAGACCGGGAGGCCAAGCATGCACCAGAGCATCTCTCGGGGAATCCCCTGGAGGAGGGATTAGAGTGAAAAAAACTGTCGCACTTGGTGTTTAAGGGAGACGCAAAGAGATCGCAACAAGGAGTTCCCCACCATGCGAAGATATGTTTTGCTACTTGAGCATTGAGAGACCACTCGTACGGGGAGAGAATGGTGCGACTGAGCTTGTCCGCAAGGATGTTGGACCGACCCGGAATATGCGTTGCGATGAGAAAGTGGTTGGTGGAGATCGCCCATTCCCACACTCTCATGGCTTCTCGACATAAAGGAAAAGACCTGGTTCCCCCTTGTTTGTTGATGTACCAGACCACCGACATGTTGTCTGACTGAATCGCAATTGTTCCCAGGGGAAGAAAGGCCTAAAGTGCTCGCAACGCCAAGAGCACTGCTCTCATCTCTAGAACACTGATATGCAGGGAGGTCTCTGAGTCGTTCCACGTGCCTTGGACCGTCCGGCCTGCAAAATGCCCCCCCCACCCGAGGCAGGAGGTGTCTGTGGTCACCGTGGCAAGAGGGGGAGAAGCACAAAAGGGGCGGCCTCCGTGGAGATCCTGTGAGTGGAGCCACCACAAGAGAGACCGCTTGCAAGCCTTGCTGATCGCAATGGGATGATGCAGAGGTAGAGCAAGGTAAGACCACTGAACTTGAAGTGTCCACTAAAGGACCCGCATGTTGAACCTGGCGAGTGGAAGAAGAGATATCGCTGCCGCCATGGACCCTAGAGCCCACAGGACCAATTCCGCCGGACCTGAGCTGGAGTGGAGGATGGCCCGCACCTGGAGTCACAGATTCTGAACTCTGCCGGCTGTGAGGAAGGCTCTTAACTCCCTCGTGTCTAACCTGGCACCTATAAAATCTATCAACTGAGTAGGGGCCAGGTTGGATTTTGCTACGTTTATCGTGATGCCCAGGCGGGGAGCTAGATGAAGAAAGGAGTCTTGCGCCAATGATAGTAGATGCCTTGTTGGGGCGGTAAGAAGCCAGTCGTCCAGGTATGGGAAGACCTGCACCCCCTGAAGCCTCAGGTGGGCTGCAACCACTGCTAATACTTTGGTGAACACCCTGGGGGCTGTAGTGAGACCAAAGGGAGGGACCCTGAATTGGTAGTGACTGGCTCCCAGCCAGAAGAGAAGAAACCTCCTGGAACGCCTGTCCATTAGTATGTGGTAGTACACATCCTTGAGGTCTATAGAGCACATCCAGTGATTCTCTCCCAGAAGGGGGAGGATGGATTGCAAAGTGACCATCCGGAACTTCTCCTTGGGAACTGCCAGGTTTAACAGGGACAGGTCTAAAATTGGTCTTTGGTCCCCCGTCTTTTTTGGCACTAAAAAGAACCTGGAGTAGAACCCTGATCCGATCTGGTCTGGGGGGACGGGCTGGATGGCTCTTTTCCCCAGCAGATGGCCAATTTCTGCTGAAGCAGCCTCCCACTGACCGGGTGGAACGTTGGGGAGGGATTTTAATTTTGGAATGTGATGAAAGGGGATCTTGTATCCTCTGGATATAATGCGGAGGACCCAGCGGTCTGATGTTATGGACTCCCATGCCGCTAGGTGCTCCAGAAAACGTCCCCCGACTGCCTCCAGAGTGGAGCAGTCGGGCAACCCTTCAGGGCTGCTGCGCGGGCTGTTCAGAGAAAGGTTCTCTGGACCGAAATTCCTGGGAGCCCCTCTGCCCCTGGGGTGGCATCCTCCCTGTCCTCCTCTGCCACGGAAGGACTGGTTGTCCGGAGCGGGTTGGGATTGCTGCGACTTCCGGAACCACATCTTCTTCTGGCCCTTTTGGTTCCTAGAGTAGGACCTCTGGGGCACAGAGAAGCGGATTCCGACGGCAGACAGCGTCTTCCCGTCCTTTTCGCTCTGGGTCAAGGTGTCACGAACCGTTTTGCCAAAAAGGGCAGAACCATCAAAGGGGGTGTTCATGAAGGACGACTCGAAGGGCTCTGTGAAATCGCAATGGCGGAGCCAGGCCTGGCGTCTAGTGACTAGGCCTACTCCTGCAGTTCTAGCGGCTCCCTCAGTAGCATGGGACAGCAACCGCATAGAGGTATTCATCACGGACCGAAGAGTGGCCATACGGGTGGAGTGCAAAAGTTTGTCCTCCTCCGACATGGACTCTGGGGGGATGCAGCGTATTCTTTAATAAGATCGCGCTGCATCCTGATAACATGTGCCAGGTAGTTGAGCGCCCTCACTGAGAAGGTCGCTGAGCTAAACATTCGCTTCCCCAAGCGGTCCATCATCCGAGATTCCTTGCTCGGAGGATGGACTGAGGGACTCTCCTGGGCGAGTTCCCTCTTGGTGGCTGCTGCCGTCAACATGGCATCTACCGGAGGCCCCTTACTCCAGTGGGCATGGTCTGCAGGGGGGCTAAGGATTCTGTCTGGCCTTTTGGGGATTGGCTCCACGGTGTCCGGTTCCTTCCACGCCCTGGTGGTAATAAGGTCCACCAGGGGGTCGGCAGGAGGGGACACCCAAGAGGTAGACGGGCCCGCTTTGAATGCCTCCAAGAACACGGACTCGTCCGAGGAAGACTTGGGGGCAGACCACCCACCCCTTATGCGAAGCATTTCCATGATGTCTCCAAAGGAGACATCCTCGGGGGGTGATCTTGGGGAGCCTTCCCCTTCCTCCAAATCCGTGTCTTCCGTTAAAGACTCGGGGGAGTCTATGTGCCTCCTTTTACACATATGCTTGCGAGGTGCTTCCTCGGGGGGGCTGTCCGAGGAGCCCTCGCAAGCAGTGTCTTGTTCCAATGGAACAGCTTGGGGCATAGAAGCGGGCTGTCTCAGTGGTCGGATGGTGGAAGCCTGACCCAGTGCAGATGGAGCGCAGGAAGCAAGTGCCGGGGGTCCGGAAGCCCTCAACAGAGCCCTCTCCACTACATCAAAAGCCGAGGGGGAGCCAGCCTTGACCAAAGGATCCGAAAGTTGGCTCCCCCTCGGATCCGAAGAGTGGATCGGAGCCGGCCTCAAGACACTCGGATCCGAGGGACCAGTGCGCTCCGACACAGACGGCGCCGAAGGCACACTGAGTCCCCCGGATCCAAAGCTCGGAGCCAGGCTCCGAGAGGTCGGATCCGAAACACTCGAGGGCAGGGTCGGATCCGAAGTACCTAGTACTATCGGCGCCGACCCACCCCCGGCTCCGAAGCTGCCCGGCTCCGAACCCTCCGAACCCGGATAGCGGGTCGGAGAAGGAGCTATAGGCTTGAAAAATGGGGTCAAGCTCCCCCCCAGAGGCGGGGAGGCAGGAGCACTCCCATCTACATCTGGGCCTGGATGAACCTTCTCACCATCCGGTCCAGATCGGCGTCGGAAAGGCTATATGTAGATCTCAAAGAGGCTACCGAGGTAGGCCTTGAGTGCCTCCTCGATAGCCCCGACGGAGATCGGGTCTCCTCCTCCTCAGGCCCCGGTGAAAAGCAGACCGGAGCCGAGGGGGGGGGGGAGAACCAGCAGCCAAGGAGGCCGGAGGAGAAGCCCGCTTAGCTGGCGGGGCCGAAACGGAGGTCTCGGCCCGCCGCTTGTGGTGCTTCTCTCTCCGGTCCTTTTTTCTTGCCTCCCTCTCCTCCAATCCAGCAGCGGGTGGTTGAGTCCCAGGTGGAGGAGGGGGAGCAGGCGAGGAGGGGACTGTAGTAACAGTACCCACCACAGGAGCGGGAGCCGAAGCCGAGTCCGGGGGCAGAAGTCCCGCCAGGACCAGCTTCGACCTCCGCTCCTTCAATGCCCTGGGGTTGAACCCTGCACAAATGGAACATCCAGAAGTGAGGTGTTCAACCCCAAGGCATCGAACGCACCGAGTGTGGCCATCAGCAGGGGAAAGCTTATGGCCACACTCGGAGCACTTCGAAAAAATTGCCTTAGGGGCCTCTGACATAACTAAAGTCTTTTTTTTTTTTTTTTTTACAAAGAAAAGACAAACAATTAGTGCTAAACTAGCTCACACACAAGGCCCCAAACAGCATACTCAAACAAAACTCCGAACCAGCGAGGGGAGGGAATTAAAATAAAGTTTTAGATGTAAAAATTTTAAACCAAAACTATCAAAGGACTAAAGGAAACCTAACACAATCACACAAAACTAACTACAAAAAAGCAATTTAGAGCTTTTTAAGAGATTTATAAGCACTTAGCTGAAGAGCTCAGACGATCCAACTGGTTACCAGCGCGGCAAACTAGATCTGAGGTCATGTAGGGAGAGCAGGGCATTATGGGTGAGGGGAGGAGCTAAGAGCTCGGATCCATAGCTGGATAAACCATGCCGGTTTGGATCCGATATCGGATCCATAACCCACAGGTTGCAGACAAATGAATCTCCTACTTCAGATTCTCTGGTTATTATCCTTTGTACTCAAGATTCGGTGGTAATGGTTAACCAGGCAGAAGGGTACAAAGAGAACAACCCCCAACCACTTCCAGAGGAAAGCAGTTGGGCCGCTCTTCAGGAGCACTGGTAGGATTGGCCAGGGAAAGAATCCCTGGACCCCTGGTTACGCGGACCCCCTCTGCCCCGAAAGGGGTATCTTCCCTGAGAGTTTCCCCCTCTGCCTCTAGGGGAGAACTTGGCCTGTGTGTCACGGAAAGAACCTTGAGACCTTTTGTGCCATATCTTCCCACTCTTCTGGTTTCTGGAGAAAGCACGTTGAGGGGAAGAAGAATGGGCACCCACAGCAGAAAGGGTCTTACCGCCCTGTTCACATCTGGCCAGTGTGCTTTTAACCTTGGGTCCAAACAACAACAAGGCTTCGATGGGAGCATTGAGAAAGGAAGCCTTGAAGGGTTCTGCGAAATTACACAAGCGCATCCAGGCATGTCATCTCAAAACAACACGTGAACCTACCACTCTAGCTACTCCTTCTGATGCGTGAGATATCAGGAGCATGGAGGAGTTAGATATTGATTCGATGGTAGCTAGTTGAGAGGCCACTTTGTCACGGACCTCATCAGACACAGCTCCAGCCAAAGTTTCAGGGAGCTCAGAAATTAAGTCTCTTTGAAGCCTGGTAAAATGTGCCATATAGTTTAGGGACCTGATTGCAAAGGTCGCTGATGCAAAAGTACACTTCCCTATTCTGTCCAGAGCCCGAGACTCTTTGTTGGGCGGATGGACAGTCTGGCTTTCTTCTTCCGCCAGGTCCTTTTTAGTTGCGGCTGCCACCACCAAAGCATCTACAGGAAGACCTTTGGACCAATGGGAATCACTAGCTGGAGGGGACAAAATTTTATCTGGCCTCCAGGGAATGGCCTCAACAGTGTCAGGAGCCTTCCACGCATGCTGCACGATAAGCCGGACAAGTTCGTCTGCAGGTGGAGTAACCCAGGAGGTAGGGAAAGCCTGCAGGAACACATACTCTTCAGAGGTCAGGTTGGAGGGCTGCCAGTCATCTCTCTGTTTAAGGATTTCAAGGATATCACCAAAGGATACCTCAGAGGGTGATCGAGGGGACCCTTCCCCATCATCAAAGTCTGTGTCTTCAGTAAGGGACTCCTCTGTGGAGTCCATGTGCTTCCTCTTGCACGAGCTCTTTTGATGATCTTCCTCAGAGGGAGAAGCTGGGGAAGACAGCTCAAAAGGGGTCTCCTGTGGGAGTATGTCCTGAGGCCCTTGCACCCGGTGTCTGCTAGGAGCGGCTTGTGAATATTGTGGTCCAGAGGAGGGCGAGGAGAGTGATAGCACAGGATCGCCAACCGACGCCAGAGCCTTCTCCATAAGCTGGAAGGCCGGTCCACAAGAAGAGGAATGGGGACCCAGGGCAGGGGTCACCCCTCACCTAAGTGGCTCAGCCTGCCAACTCGGAGTCCTTGGATGGCTGTGAAACGCCAAAGTATGTACGCCACAGCTGACATCCTGGGCTGTGATAAGACTCTCCTGGTACATAGGCAACTGCGACTCCTTAGTGAGGTCCATAAAAGGAACCGTAGTGGGGGAAGACTGTGCTTTATCAAGGGGCTTCAAAGGCAATGAAGGAGGAGAATAAGTAGAGGTCTTTGGTAAAGGGTGATCACCTCCTGGGGAAGGATAGGTCCTGGGGGGTGGAATACCTCTGACCAAAAGCACTTCATCCACAAGAAGCAACACATCGTGTTCAGAGAGGCTTCTAGCGGATTTCACGGACATGGCTGAGGGAGGGTCAGGTCTATCCAAGGATGGAACAAACTCAGTGCCACAATCTAAACATCTTTTAAACCCTGGGCTACCTTTTTTATCTGTCATGATAGTTAAGAAAAGAAAAAAAAAAACAGAAAAATACTAGCAATGGTACAAGAAATACCCAAAGGTAAGAAGGAAAAGGGGTTTACCAATGATAGTAAAAAAGGATCACCTCTCAGTAAAAAGAGAGGAAATGATTTAAAAAGGTTCGAAAAGGGGTAGTAGCTAAATGCGATAAGGTAAGAGATAACTATCTAATAACTTTTTTGTGAAAAAAGGTTGTCTTAGAACGTAGTATGAAGAAAAATACTGTACTTAGCTCAATAGAAGTAACTTGACATGACCGAATGGCGATGCGGCAAACAAAATCTGAGATAACAGGGCGATGGGAATTCTGGGTAAGAGCTTTAGCTCAAGACTTTGTAGCTGACGCGAGCTTGGAAGATGGTCGGCTTGGTTCCGAGGTCAGAACCAATACCCACATGTAAGGAATGAACGAGGATTAACAATATCAGATCCAATAATCAACTTATAATGAAGAGTGTAAGCCTTATATTGTGCAGGCAAAGTAAAAATCCAAGTATATACAACATTTCCAACAAAACAGTCAAAGCAGCAGAATACGTTATTCAAGAACTGATAAAAAAGCATAGAGCAGAAATAAAATCCAAATGGGTTTCTTACTTGAGCTCAGCAGATGAAGGGATACAGAGTAAAGAGCAGTCTTCCAAGAGATCAGTCTCTTACTATGGCACTAAAAAACTGAAAGAGTCTGTAAAGCAGTCCCTGTACTGCCAGGTAATTGATCCATCAAATCTACAGACAGGAAGTAGGAGGGATGCAAAGCTTTAGCATACTGTCAGAGGAGGGTAGCAGGGCATTAATACCTAAAGGCCAGTAACATATTAAGTTGGTTGTTTCATTTGTGCAATACTATACACAGGTATGGTACTTAATAAGTATCTTAGGTTGCATGTGGTTCATGTTTTAAGAAACAGGGAGAATGATAGGGTGTTTTTAATCACTGGTGTTTAGTTATATCTATATAATGCTAAAAACTGCATGAAAGGCACAAGTGCGGAGTACTTCAGAGTGTTTACCTATAAAGGATCCGAAGACCACTGGGTAGGCAGGTGACATGAAACATACTGAGAGGTTAGAGACGGACTCATTAGTTGTCCATAGGTCTTCTTTTTTTCAGTGTCTTTCTTTAATTAATATGCATTTATATATGTGTGTGTGTGTGTGTGTGTGTGTGCGCGCGCGTGCACGCAACTGCACGTGTAGGTGTGTGTAGTACTCACTTCTGCTTCTACTACAAAGTCACTTCTGGTTTTGTGTAGCAGAAGCATAATAAACTAAAATATCTGTTGCAGTCAAGTGGTCTTCCAGTGTCCCATTCTCAAGACTGTGCTGATTAGAAAACATCCATCTATACAAACTAGTTGCCATTGTGCAGATCCTTTGCAGCCACCACCTTGTCAGTTCATATTTGCACTGTGATAGGCCAACACTATGCTCACTATACCACATGAATTATAACGCATAGGTATGCTGTACTTCTGTCATCTGCAGCAAGTACATGATCCTTTTCTTTGTAACAGCATGCAATGACATGCAGCACTGTGGGAAAACACACTCATTTTGAGTAAATATCAAGTGAACTTACAAGTTAAAAGCTACCACAAAAAAAAAACGTGCTCATGTTTTGTAAAACATCCTTGTGAATGCCGGTTGTAATTGTATGAATTTCAAGTTATTGTATGCAAGTAAATCAAGGCACTGACAGCTATATATAAACCATAATAATTTAGGATCCTGCATGATCATTTGTATTTTAGAGCTATCTCTTTAAGTAAGTAACCCCTCCATGCAGCTTAACATCTAAATTGTTTCATCAGGATGCAAGTTTTGTTTCATAGGTTAGTACTAGGCTAACTGCCTTTGTGGGCCATTTTAAGCCTAGTCATTTACCCCATCTGAGAATCAAACTCTGGACCTTGTGTTTGTAAGGGGAACACCTTAACTATTATGCCAAACTCCCACCCCTGGCAGGAATTCATACATTGTGATTATGTGGCTTTTGGGCACTAACCTGATTTTGGTAGAAGGCACTGTATTTTGCCAGATGACGATCTTTGCTGCCAGCCCAGCCCAGAAGAATTACTACAGGCTCTCCATTTTCATCCCAGAATTTACCTAGAGTACCAAATGCAGACAAAGTCACTATATTTCCGAATTATAAAAGGTATTCATTCTGAATTATAAAATATATTCATTCTATCTTAACAGATACTGAAGCAAAAAAAAAAAAGCAAAAAAGGATTCATCACTTAAAAAACAAAAAAAATAATGTCCATTAGGAACAAATATAAATGCTGATTAATACTACAGTTTGTTTTTATCAGCCACCAACCATTGATATAAAATGTTCACTTAATAAAATTAATCAAACTGCGTAAAAATTAAGTCTTTATTCTAAATTATTTTGAGCAAGTCAGTAGACTCTCTTTCAAAGCACGTGAGAGAAGCAAAATGAAATATCAAAATAACATTTTCTAACAACAGAAATGCAACTATCATGGGCATACCTTTTGACTGTACAGATTTTCACAGAATGTCCAGATTTTTGCCTCATTTTTTGGTGAGTTTTTCATAAAATTGTAGTTTTCTGGCAAATTAGTGGCAAATCGTTAAAAGCTGAAGTTAGAAAATAATGACAGACATCTGAGTTTCAGACTTCATACCCTTCAGAAAATTCAGGCTAACACAAATCACATTATTCAATCAAATTTTTAAGTTTGTAATAGCAATATTTTAAAATGATCCCTATTTTTGGGCCTTTGTCCCTCTTTTATTTATGGCTTTGTCCAGATTTCTTGCTCTAAGAGGTTGAGAGGTATGATCATGAGATATCTATAATACAAACAAGATGAACGTATTACTTGCCCTCTGTAACACCTTACTTGGGTGCTAACCTTAACCCTGCCTCTTCCCCTAACCCCAGCTATAAACATTATGTTACAGAAAAAACATTCCCTAACATTATCACTACATAGGGCAGGCAAAGGCACAAACACACACACACACACACACACACACACACACACACACACACACACACACACACACACACACAGACAATGTTAAAACTATCAGCTCTCAAGCACCTCAACACCCCCCTTAATTATATATACTAACTCCACAGCCACACAACCACTTGAGAAAAGAAAAAATACCATACAAAATAAATCAGTGTTTAAAGACCAACACTGGTTCACTGTGTATGGTGTTTTTTTCCTTTTTTTAAATGTTTGTTCAACCAGGGAGTTAGCATATGTGGGGGTGCACTGGGGCTTACACACCTGCAAAACACTATTTTATGTTGAATGTTCTTATGTTGAATATTTTCACTGATTTATGATTCAGTGAAATGGGTTTCAGTCAACTGGGTTTTCAGTTAAATGGATTTTAGTTAAGTGGGTCTTCAGTCAATTGCTTTTCAGTCAAATACTTTCGATCATTTGATTTTCAGTCAATTACAGTTCAAACAAATTATAGTACGCCTATTAAAATATATGCATATACATATATAAATACGTAAAAATATATATGTATATTATATACATATATAAGTAAAATATATGTTCATAGTTTCATAGTAGGTACTTACCAGGCTAGTAATCCAGGAGGACCTTTGGAAGCCTATCCCTGCATTCCCATGAAAGTTTTAGCACTTGTAATTTAAGTATGAATAACCCAGAGCCAAGAAGAACATTTACTTTACTCCTATCCATAATAGACAAGGATTGTAACCAGAGGTGAATTTGTGGTTTTCTAGCCATTCATCCAGATTACATTTGAATACAGTAAGGGAGATGGGAAACAGAGGATTTAGCTCAAGACTGCCTCCTGTACTACTAATGGACAGAGGCAGCTCCTAAATGCTTTATCCCATGCATGGGTCCCCTCAAATTGTCTATGGTATGATCCAGTTAATATATAATTATTGACCATGGGATGGGTAAAATCAATCTCTGACAAAATGGGATAGGTTAATTCAAGCACAGAACTGGAAACTGGCTAGGCTTAAAACAGCCCGAGAGTGCAACTAGCCTAGTACTTACCTATAAACATATGAACCCATGGAAGTACTTATGTGGAAAGGAAGATAATTCCAAAGAAATAGTATTCTCTATCACACATATCTATCCCTCCAACATATTCTAGTTATGCTGTAAAAGGGTCCGAGATCTTTTGAGCAGGTGTTTATTCCACCATTCTAAGTGTGGATATGCAGTTAATCTGACAGGATATGTTTTTTTGAGGCTCTGTACATGAGGTAGAGATTGCCACACAGTAGTCTATATGATACCAAGAAGAGGGCAAGGGTTTGAAATGGTCAGTGTAGTTTTTATGGTTTAGGCTTTTGATTTTCTTGGTGAGAAAGCACTGTTGTCATTCAAGTTGTGTTAAGTGTTGGGACAGGTTCACACTGAAGTGGGTATGTATTATACTCAAGACTGGCCTAATAAGTGTCAATTGCAGTGGAATGATTACATCCCTTGACCTAGATGCCATATCCTTACTAATAAGCTACTGGATGAAAAATACTTTCTTACAATAGTTGGTATATGGTGAATGAGGGACAGTTTGCTGTCTACATAGATTCCCAGGTCCCTAACTACCAGACTCGTTTTCAGGGATGTGTTGTCGGTGTGATAGTCACAGGGGATATCATGCTTGCCAAAGGGGAACATTGTAAGTTTTTACCTTTTGGTTTTAGTCTATGATTATGACACCATCCATTTGTTTGGGAAATGTCTTCTTACAGGATCTTTGTGTCCTCTGGACAGTTTATGATGGCACCAAGTTTACAGTCATCTACAAACTTGGTCAGCCATAAACCCTTAACATTTGCTCTGACCTCCAAGAAGAAATGCCAAAGAGAAGTGAACCCTGCGATACAACATGTAGGGGATAGAGCTGCCTACCCGTACTTTGTGAGCCAATTACCTATCTAATAAGGGATTAACATTTAGCAGGGAAAGAGTTTATCAACAATACCTGAGTGTGGAATGGTGATGAATAAGTCTGTGATGACTAGATATGTGGTGTGCACCAAATTTCCCTCATCTATTGCTTCAGTAATCTTTTGGAAGAAGTCAGTCAGGTTAAGCAAGCAGAATCCACCCTTGACAAAACCAAATTAGCTTGGGTCAAGAGGTTATAGGTTACATATGTCCTTATTTATTAATGCCATAATGATCCTCTCCATAACCTTACAGATGGGGCTGGTTAGACGTATGGGTCTATAATTACTCAGGTACACTGATAACTTACCAGTGGGTTTGGTATAATGGTTAAGATCTTTATCACACATGCACATGGTACAGGGCTTGATTCTGACATAGGATTACTGGCTAGAATTGAAATGGCCCTTCTGGGAGTTAGATTAGTATTCACTTATGATCCCATTCATCTGGCACAAAGCCTTTTTGGAGGCTGACATTGAATAGTCTGTCTAGGTGATTTGACAGGTCCTGTTTCAGGCTGGCAGAAGGCAGCCTGTAATATTATCTGGCCCCATAAAAGTAGTGTTCTTGTTCTTGGAAGTTACTTGAGAGATTTTGGTGGGATATTGGCAAAGGCTCTTGCTGCCCCCATAGTGCCTTTTTTAGGCAAGGCTCAAAAGACAAACCCACCTCCATAGGTATCACAAGGGATAAGAAACTAAGAGTAGTGCTACTCAATGCCAGAAGTCTAAACCTCAAGATGCACGCACTCGAAACTCTCCTTAGCATGGAGAACATCGACATCTGTGCAGTAACAGAAACCTGGTTCAAGGCTCCCGAGAGCACCCCAGCACTACCAAGTTATACCTCATACCATGCTTTTAAGCCCCAAAACTTGGAATGAACCACAAAAGGAGGGGGAGTATCAATGTTCGTCAAAGATACCCACACCTCCAGGTTGGTGGCACAGCATGAAGCATCAGAGACTATCCATGTGCAACTAACAGTGGGTAAAACTGCCTTCCAGTTTATAGCCTGCTACAGACCACCCTCCCAAGCCCAGGAACCCCACTCAGCCTTCCTGAGAACACTGGAAAATATGAAGGTCTCTCCAAACACCATTATATTGGGCGACTTCAACTACCCAAACATAGACTGGGAGCATTACTCTAGCTCCAACACCCTAGCCCAAAGGTTCTTAGAATTTATAAACTCAAATGTATGGAACAACTTGTTACCACTCCCACAAGAGGGGAAAACATACTGGACCTGATCATCACTAACATGGGGACTCTATGCTCCAGACCAGAAGTGTATCCCTCACTGGTAAGATCAGACCATAAACTAATCTCACTGGATATTCACATCCCGACCCCATCCCCTGCCCAGAAAACCGCAGTGAAAAACTTCTCTAAAGCAAATTTCACACTCCTCAAAACCGAGGTGGAATCCTTCAAAGCCCCCAGGCCTGTGGAAAATACGGCTCAGACCGCAGAATCCTTTATAAATGCATTCTATGAACACCTTCAGGAATACATGGATCATGCAATCCCAAATAAAACCAAGACCCAATCCTCCAAAGGCAGACATCCTGTCTGGTGGATCCCACCCATAAACAAACTATACAATAGAAGGAGGAAGCTACTACATGACAGAGCAAAATCCCAAAAAGGGAGGGCATCTCTGATCAGTATTAGCAAAAAACTATGGGCAGTCATAAAATCGTCTAAGGCCAGCTTCGAGAGAAAAATTGCACAGGACACTAAGGATAATCACAAGGCTTTCTTTAGTTATGTTAGGAACCTGGGTGGGAATTCCCAGATATACTCAGAATTAGTCCAAAATGACAAAAAATACACCAAATCCACAGACATTGCCAACATCCTAGCTAACAGGTTCAGCACAAACTCCCCACCCCTCCCCACCAAAAGGGCAAATATCTATCCCAGCAGAGTGCTGCCCCCCTGACATCTCAGATGCTCAGGTAAGAGCCGCCCTCTCCAAAGCAAAAAACACAGCATCAATGGGACCAGACAGTGTCCCGGGCTGCGTCCTACATGAACTCTAAGAATAGCTAAACCCAAACATAAAACTACTGTTCAATCTCAGCCTTACTACAGGTTATGTACCCAAAGAGTGGCGTACAGCAACAGTGGTCCCTCTCCACAAAGGTGGTGCCTCAACAGATCCTGGAAACTATTGCCCCATAAGCCTGACTAGCTTGGTCTGCAAAGCTATGGAAAGGATCATCATGGACCTCATAAATAAAGATATTGGGGACCTACAGACACTGGATCCTACCCAGTTCGGCTTTGTTAAGGGCAGATCCTGCCTCTTAAACCTGGTCGATTTCTTTGAAACAGTCACCAAGGCCATTGACGAGGGGTAGGTGGTCAACACAGCCTACCTGGACCTCGCAAAAGCCTTCGATACAATACCCCACTCGGGCATTATAGATAAGTTCACCAGCTTAAATATAAACCCCTATGTCACTAGATGGGTTGCAAACTGGCTCAAGGACAGAACCCACATGGTTAGAATTGCTGGAGCCATGTCAGACTCCAAACCAGTTACAAGTGGCATCCCACAAGGCTCAGTCCTGGGACCTCTCTTGTTCAGTATATATTTCTCGGAGGTACAGGCCATCACGGAAGGACTGTGGCTGACCAAGTTCGCAGATGACTGCAAACTAGGCGCCATAATCGACTCTCCAGCCAACACAAGCATCCTCCAAAAGGGCCTCATAGAAACAGACAACTGGTGCCAGAGCCATGGCCTTAAGCTAAATGCCAAAAAGTGTATAGTCATCCCCTTTGGCAAAAACAAAGTGCCCACAAATTACCACATAGGTGGTAATCCATTAAGTACGGAAGAAGTAATTAGGGACCTGGGGACCCAAGTTGATAGCAATCTCTCATTTGATAACCACGTGGCCAAAGTGGTTAGAAAAACATTTTATATAGCCCACCTAATCATGAAGGGATTCACATCTAGATCAGGGTGGTCATCGTGCCTCTTTACTCATCCCTCATCAGGCCCATAATTGAGTACAATGCCCCTTTTGGGATGTACATTACCAGACACCTGCAGCAACTGGAAAGACCCCAAAAGTACCTCACCAAGAGGATCAAAGGGCTCAAACAGATGCCATATGCTGCCCGGTTAAAGAAACTCCAGCTCTACTCAGTGGCATACCGCCTGCTCAGAGGCGATCTGTGCCTGACGTATAAAGCCATGTCCAACCCGGAATTAATGGACATGCTGCACCTCAGAAAATCCAAATCCCATCGAGCTACGCTCGAGAGACTTGAAACTCAGCACTGAAATAAATAGGACATGCTGGAGGGACAGATTCATAACCCAGAGGCTCCCTTCACTCTGGAATAAAATCCCAGTCCAGGTTAGGCAGAGTCCCTCATTGACTCTCTTCAAGAGGAATCTTGATAAGTGGATGGGGGATCGTAGGTTTACCCCGGGTATCACTTCTGTGTCACTGTTAGACAGAGGCACAGTATACTAACCTCAAAAAAGGGCATAGCAAAATTAATTTAAAATGGGTGGCGAAAGCCAAACACCCTCTGGCTAGGCTTATAAATACCCTAGGGCAGATAGCCTAGTATGAACCTATGAACCTATGTGAGCTGGGAATGTAGGTGGGAAAGTATAGTGAAGTTACAGCTAAATGTATCTACTGGTAGACTGGCTATACCCTACGGGTCTGAGTATGTCATACAATTTGTTATTAGGTCTGTGCAGTGCTGGACATTGTTTCTGGGGTTTCTAACATAGTTAAAGTAGGCTTTATGGTTGTTTTTTGCCTGGGTGGTTATTTTCCCTCATATCTAGCTTTGTTTGATTTGATCAGAGACTGTAGTGCCTCGTTAAGTTTATCAACAGCATGTTGACATCTTCAGAGTTACATTTATTACTGCATACTGTCATTTTTTTTCTTTTAACGTAGAGTTAGTTTATACTGGGGTTCCATCATGGGGTTTTATTTTTAAATTTGGCATTGTATGTACTTTGGGAGGTAGGAGAGATAAATCTATGCACATATTCAGATGTGCATAGAATTTGGCAGTAAAAGACTCTGCATGCACAGTGGTGGTGGGAGATCCACAGACTGGTGGGGGATGTTAAATTTAATCAGGACATCACTCAGTTTTATTGGACTGGCCTTTGTATAATCTCTGAATACTGATGTATTTGAAGATGCTTCCAGCTTCAGTATTTTTTAAACATCTTTATTAAATTATCACTTAAGACACAGGCAAATGTACATTAATAGAAAAGAAAACAAACCATTTTAACATTTTTCCATTTAAATACAATATACATCACATATATTTTCTTTGCTACTATCATCAGTTCAACATTACAAAAAATGGCTGAATTCCTACCTTCCCTTAAACCTCACTCCTCCTCCTCCTGAACATTATTATGCATGTATTATTCCCACAACTTCCATTAATTTCTATGTAATTTGTTCTTCCCCTTTTCTAAAGGCCTCTCTTCCAGTTCTCTTATCTGTTTAAAAACTTTCAATACCTCAAATACAAATTGGTGTACACTTTATTTCCATTGTATAGTAACTGTTTTCTGGCAGACAACAGAATTAAACTTAATAAGGCCTTACTATGTCTAGGCAATTCAGATCCTGTATCCCAGCTCAGAAGAATAATTTCCTTTCGTACAGCCATTTGCTCACTCAATATTTCTGCTAAGAGTATTCTGCAGGGAATTTTTAAAATCTGCCAACTCATTACACTCCCAAAACATATGTTCCCAGTTAATTCGTTCTTCTCCATCATACTTCCAACATTTGCTACCTACCTGAGCAAAAATTATTTGAAGTCTGCTTGGAGTATAAAAATACCTATGTAAATACTTCCAAGCAAAAACCCTAAACCTTCAGGACTTGGTTACCTACTTGGGAGCCAGACATATGTCTTCCCATTGTTTTCTTGTACATTTGCTTTTCCAGTCTTTCTTCCCAACCTTTCTAACTCCCTCCGATTGATTTTTATAGTTACCATGCAATATTTTATATGACCTACTAATTATTCCCTTTTTAACAGCTGCTTCTGTTCTAGATTTAACTAAACATTCTACCAGGACAGGTCTTTCACTTAAAATCCCCCCATCCCTTTCTCTTTGCCTGTACTCTAAGATCAAGCCCTGGTATGAATGCAGTCTCTAGCCTGCAATCCAAATGTCTTCTTGGCCTCATTCCAATCTATTACTTTCCTGTTTGAGTTATTTGCTCCCAATAGGTTGGTTCCTTGGTCCTTCCAGCTTTAATTTTATGGTGAATGTGACTGATTTATGGTCCAATTGGACTATGG